>NC_142929.1:41580885-41885885 GCF_046866305.1 Octopus bimaculoides | reverse complement strand
TAAGGCATAAGAAAAATTTGTGGATCATTTTGAACTTTTCCCAATCACCAAAATCTTTTTACTAGATCTTTTTTTTTAAATGTTCAATACTGATGTAATTGTGTATGCTGACGAGGAAAATCATATTTGTTTTCTCTAGAAATTATTAATAAAAAAGAAAGTTACAAGCCTTTAAAAGTTATACAATCTTAAGCAATCAGAAGTCTCCTTCACCAACATACAGGAAACAAAAAATTAAATCATCATCATCATCATCATTCTAACATCATTTTTTCAATGCTTGCATGGGTTAGATGGAACTTGTTGAAATGGATGGATTTCCTACAGCCTGATGCCCTTCCTGTTCCCAACCCTCACCTGTTTTCAAACTTATATATATATATATATATATACATACATACACACAGATATACACACACACACACAATGGGCTTCTTTCAGTTTCTTTCTTCTAAATCTACTCACAAGGCTTTGGTCAACCCAGGGCTATAGCAGAAGATACATGCTCAAAGTGCTACGTGGTGGGACTGAACCCAAGTCCACATGGTTAGGAAGCAATCTCTTACCACACAGATATGACTGCACCTATAAAATGAATATGAAACAAATACAAGTCTCACAGAACTATAAAATATGGTTTCGTACCACATCACATGGGTGCAGGCATGGCTGTGTGGTAAGATGTTTGCTTCCCAACCACATGATTCTGGGTTCAGCCCCCTTACATGGTACTTTGGGCAACTGTCTTCTATTTTAGCTTCACACCAACCAAAACCTTGTGAGTGGATTTGGTAAAGGGAAACTGAAAGAAGCTTATCATATATATATATATACCAGTGTTGCCTTCTAGCACTTGTGCTGGTGGCACGTTAGAAAATCATTCAAGCGAGGTCGTTGCCAGTGCCGCTGGACTGGCTCCCGTGCAGGTGGCACATAAAAAACACCATTTTGAGCGTGGCCGTTGCCAGTACTTTGTGACTGGCCCTTGTGCCGGTGGCACGTAAAAGCACCCACTACACTCTCGGAGTGGTTGGCATTAGGAAGGGCATCCAGCTGTAGAAACTCTGCCAGATCAGATTGGAGCCTGGTGTCACCTCCTGGTCCACCAGTCCTCAGTCAAATCGTCCAACCCATGCTAGCATGGAAAGCGGATGTTAAACGATGATGATGATTATTCATATATCTGTGTGTGTCTTTATGTTTGTGTTATGTTTGTCCCCATCCACCACTTCACAACCAGTGTTGGTTTTGTTTAAGTCCCTGTTTGACAAAAAAACCTCACAGGTTTAAAAAAAAAAGAAAGAAATTGGGGTTGATTTGTTTGACTACACCCTTCAAAGGGAAGCCCCAGTTTGGCTGCAGTTCAAGGAAATGATAAAAGATATCTCATTAAATTCTACTTTCTCAATCTCACCCAACATCTTCTATACATTACTTACTTATCTTCTAATCACTCGACCAATGTTATCTCCAATTCTCCATTTCTCCTCTAATTCATATTTCTAATTCACTATTTCCTCCCATTGTCCTGTACACATCATCTCTTTTCTTTTCTTTTCTTTTCTTCTTCCTACTTTTCACCTCTTCCTCTTCTACTGACATGTTATAGTAACAGGAAGTTTTATAAAGAATTAAGGATACTGACTGCCCTTTTGCTGACTAAGCAGAACAAAAAGTCAATTTGCCCTCAATTCTAATTGGTGTATCATGTACATTTTATTTTCTTTTTTTCTTTTTATTTCATTAAGTTGTTCCTCTCAAGTGGTGACAAAGAAACCTAAGATAATCAGATATATAACAAGAATCAGGTGATTACTAAGTCCCCAAAATTAATTAAAAGATCTTTCTGATATTGGTGGTATGATGGGTACAAAGCAAAACAAGCAGGACATTAAATGATGATGATGATGATGATGATGATGATGATGACAGTTCAGTCAGAGAAAGGAAAGCAATGCTTGTGACCTTTTTGCAAGGTTTTTGAGACTGACTAGAGGTAAGGGGGGGGGGGGGAAGAAGTCATGGCTGATAAGGAAGCTGCAGTAGGGAGCAGTACATCAAGATATTGTGTTCTCCTCAGAATGGAATACTAATCGGAAAGCATAGTATACTCTTTTACTCTTTAACTTGCTTCAGTTATTTGACTGTGGCCATGCTGGAGCACCGCCTTTAGTCGAGCAATTCGACCCCAGGACTTATTCTTTGTAAGCCTGGTACTTATTCTATTGATCTCTTTTGCCGAACTGCTAAGTTATGGGGACATAAACACACCAGCATCGGTTGTCAAGCGATGTTGGGGGGGAGGAGGGGGACAAACACAGACACACAAACATATACACACACACATACATATATATATGCATATACATATATACAACAGGCTTCTTTCAGTTTCCGTCTACCAAACCCACTCACAAGGCTTTGGTCGGCCCGAGGCTATAGTAGAAAACACTTGCCCAAGGTGCCATGCAGTGGGACTGAACCCGGAACCATGTGGTTGGTAAGCAAGCTACTTACCACACAGCCACTCCTACGCCTATAGAATGGATTCCTTTAAAGCAGCGGTTCTCGACTGGGCTCCATATAAGATTTTGTGGAGATCTAACAACAAAATAGTAAATTTGGGATCCCCAATAGTATTTTAAGGACCCCTGAAAAAAATTTTGACTTAGATGTACGTATTGGTATGTATTGCATCAAACAGCTAGTTTTTTTTCTCTAACATTTTACATAGTTCAATCTACACAAATTCATGTGCAAAAAACAAAATAGGAATTTTGAAAGAAGTTTCTATAAAACTAGTTTTTAAATATTGAATAGCTCTGGGGGTCCACCAGAATAAAATAGTAATAAAAAGGGATCCATAGGCAAAAAGTAGTTGAGAACCCCTGCTCTGAAGATACCCAAGAGTCAATGAAAGCTGATATAATGGCAATAATATCATACAGTAATCACTTTATTTTGTCTTTTATTTGTTTCAGTCATTGAACTATGGCCTTGCTGGGGCACCACCTTGAAGGGTTTTAGTGAAACAAATCAACCCCAGCACTTATTTTTGTAAAGTCTGGTACTTATTTCTATCGGTCTCTCTTGACGAACTGCTGCTAAGTTACTGGTATGTAAAAAAAACCAACACCTCTTATAAAGTAGTGGAGAGACAATCACTGTACAAAGACACATGCAAACACACGTGTGCGTATGAGGAGACTTGCTCCAGTGGTTAAAGTGTTGCACTCGTAATTGTAAGACTGTAGGGTCAACACCCAGATTGAGTTGATTGTCATGTTCTTGAGCAAAACACTTCATCTCACATTACTCTGTGATCACTCCAGCATTTGACATGTGACACACCGTGCCCCTGTATAGACAATATCAATTTGATGAAGGGAATGAGCTAATGTACAGCACAAATATTTGATCATTATAAACAAATCACCTGTGCAGGTTGGTCAGCAAGAAATTGCAGACTCTTCATCGGTCATCTATGCTAGGAGTGAGTGTGTTTGTGTTTGTGTGTGTATGCACGTGTTTTTGCCAATCACACAAAAGTGGATGGAACAGATGGAAGAGGGAGACCCAGGAAGATATGGGATGAAGTACTAAAGGACAACCTCAGGACTGAGATATGTGGCGCCTTGGTCTACTCAAGATGACCCGACCTCCCTGATGACGAGGATTGGCCTGCAAGAGACCTGTGCTGGTGTCACATAAAAAGCACTCATGCCGGTGCCACATAAAAGCGCTTGTACCAGTGCCACATTAAAAGTGCCCAGTACACACCATAAAGTGGTTGGCATTAGGAAGGGCATCTAGCTGTAGAAACTAAGCTAAATCAGACTGGAATCTGGTGCAGCCCTCCTGCCGGCTCTGGTCAAACTATCCAACCCATGCCAGCATGGAAAACAGACATTAATGGATGATGACATATATATATAATTTATATAATGCCTCACACTAAGAGGGGCTCCAGAAGTCAAACTACTATAATAAACACATTTTTACTGATTGCGAGGGAATGCAATTCTCAAAGCTAACCTCCTAAAAACTTTTAACTTAACGGTAAACCATGGTTTCATAATCAACGTAGTAATCTGCATCTTTTATTTATCAGTACACGTATGGTCTCGCTCTCAAGGCATTGGTTGGCCTGGGGTTATAATAGAAGATACTTGCCCAAGGTAGCACACAATGAGACTGAACCTAAAACCAAGTGGTTGCAAAATGAGCTTCTTAACGACACACCCATGTCTGTGCCTATTTAATAAAAATTTCTTATAAAAATTGTTTCTTTGTTGTGCTAATCATATATAAGTGTTGGTAACATATATATAAAGTATAACATGCTAACACTTTCTCAAATTCTCAGTAAGAAGTTACTATCCAGAGCTTCAGAAGTACCAGTATTATTGCAGAAGAGCCATACTTAATCCAAAAAGACTATCAATAAACAAACAGCAACTGAAGTTGTTCAACTTATCAGTTAAGTGCGTCCTAGTATATCAATAACATGAAAATAGCCTTATCATGGTTAAGATAAACTGTGAGATTCAAATATATTCAACGATCCAGCTTTCTCTTCACTACATATGGTGCACAATATTAGGAGAATTTAATCAATTTGTTTTTTTACTTTTAGTCAAGAGGGAAGGTAATGCCTATGTTTCTTTACTGTCCCTCATCCCCCTGAGACTAGTAAGAGGGAGGGAGTAAGGTAGCTTCAAAAAGGAGACCTGACCTCAATGCTTGCAAAGGAAATAGACTCTGTTGCCTGGTACCTTAGGTATTTTTAACAATATTAAACAAGGGGATGAATTAAGTCAATCACCCAGGTAGGCCATAGTAGGATCCAAACACGAAATGCTAAAAGTAAGAATAAATCCTGCAAGGCATCCACTCTCAGATACTTAACCCTTTCATTACCATATTTCTGTAGAAACACACTGCTTTTGTTTTAATTAATTTTGAAATAATGAAGAATAAAATAATTTTATCATAGGCACAGGCATGGCTGTGTGGTAAGAAGCTTGCTTCCCAACCACATGGTTCCAGGTTCAGTCCCATTGCATGGCACCTTGGGCAAGCATCTTCTACTATCACCTCAGGCCAACCAAAACCTTATGAGTGGATTTGGTAGACGGAAACTGAAAGAAGCCCATCATATATATATGTAATATATATGTATCTCTGTGTCTCTGTTTGTCCCCCCCATCACTGCTTAACAATCGGTGTTGGTGTGTTTACGTCCCCGTAACCTAGTGGTTCAGCAAAAGAGACCAACAGAATAAGTAATAGGCTTAAAAATAAATCCTGGGGTCAATTTGTACGACTAAAAACTTTCAATGCAGTGCTCCAGCATGGCTGCAGTCAAGCTACTGAAACAAGTAAAAGGATAAAAGAATAAAAAAAAGATCATTCACAGCTGATGTTTGGAACATAAATTAAGTTTTGATGGGAGATTTTAATTTAAATCACTTTAAGACAGGAAGTTTATATTATAGAACCAGGGGCAGTCTCAGGCAGGTTGATATCAAATGGGTTAACAGTTCTGTTAAAGCACCAGCCTGGATTATTACTCTCATTCTTATCACACACACACCCATCCCCATCAGAGAAATCAAAACACAACACAGCTCCCATGGCTTTCAAAAACGTTTTTTTCACACTAAGAATCAAGAATTGCTGAAGCATGGAAAAAAAACTACCCACATCAGTTGTTGGCTCTTGGGACACTACATCTTTCAAAACCTCCATGCTTCCCGTAATTCGCCAACAATACATCTGATGTCCCTCACCCCAGAACTTTATTTAAACAACTCGTCCACTGTTCACTTTCTATGCATTATTCTATGTACTGTTCATGCACTCTTGGCTACTTTTTCTGGTGAGTTGTAGTGCACCTGAGCACTTCATACAATAAGTTGAGTATTATTATAATTTTAAATGAAAAACAAATTTGACTTCAGCAGGATTTGAACTCAAAGAAAAGACAATTGGAATAAACACTGCAAGACATTCAATCTGACTTGCCAATTCACTAGTTAGATGACTTGTAACACTGTATGATGAGAATTTAGAAAGTAGATAAGAGTATTGTAATCATATATGTCAGACTAGAATTTCATCTAGGTCAGCCATGTGCTAATATCAAATACCTTTCATGGTAGAAACAGAGAGGCTAAGGTGTAAGGCCACTGGCTCATATATTCTCGAATGACAATTTCTTACTACCATTTCATTTTATACTCAAAAATTACATATTACTTAATGGAAAAAAGTGATGACATGTGGCTCAGTGGTTAGAGCATTGGGTTCAAAATCATGAGGTAATGAATTTGATTCCAGGACTGGACTGTGTGTTTTGTTCTTGAGCAAGACAATTTACTTCATGTTACTCCAGTTCATATAGCTATAGAAATGAGTTGCAACGTTACTGGTGCCAAGCTACATCAGCCTTTGCCTTTCCTTTAGTGGTGTGGAGAGGGGTGGCTAGTACACATGGGCTGGTCTTCCATGTGTGGACTTGTGCCTCAGAGGGTAACTTTCTAGGTGCAATCCCATGGTCATTCATGACCAAAGGGGATCTTTTACTCTTTACTCTTCAATAGAAAAACAGAGGAGGAGGAGATAGTAACATAGTACAAGATATAGCAGCAATATTACTTAACCCTTCTGATATCAATGCACTTGAGACAACCCCTATTTTTGTGATACAAATTTCCTGTTTAACCCTTTAGTAATCAGATTGTTTTGTCAATTGTGATGCCTCGTCTATTACCTTGTAGCTCTGAAATTTCAATGATGTAATTATTTATTTTCAGAATGACACTGAAGGGTAGATATGAGGGGCCAAGTCTGGCTGGTCTGAACATAAAATAAGTTAGAATATTTGGGCTGGCTAATGGCTGATTTAAATACTAAAGGGTTAAAAATGATGCAAACTAAAATCTCCAGTCAAAATTTCATGTTAACATATGTTCCAAACACCATCTTAATAATGGCTTCAAATTTTGGCACAAGGCCAGCAATTTCAGGGAAAGGTATAAGTCAATTGCATCAACCAAAGTACTCAACTGGTACTTATTTAATTGGCCCCAAAATGATAAAAAGTAAACTCTATCTTGGTGGAATTTGAACTCAGAATGTAAAGACAGGCAAAATGCTGCTAAGCATTTTACCCAGTGTGCTAATAACTCTGCCAGCTCGCCATCCTAAACACCGTCTTAACCCATTACCTCCCATAATTCTATTAACTGGAATTTTTTTATGAAACTTTGATTTCTAGCATAAAACAGCCTTAGAAACATGCTGGAATGATCAAAATAACATTTCAAAATAACATTTGAAATAGAAATAAGTGAGATATTGGGTGAAAAATTAGCAAACCTCATTTGAATATCAGAGAAATATACCTAGTAGATATAGCAAAAAGGTAAGATATGTGTAAATATTGACAGATAATTATGAAATTTGTAATTTTTAAGTGATCTCATATGAGATCACTGGTAGGTAATAGGTTAATAATGACAACAAAATTATTTGACTAAATTGTTTGGTATTTTCAAAATTTATTGAAACAAAGGCAGTGTATTTCAACAGAACATATAATATTTTAGTATAGTTACTATATAGTGACAAAAGGATTGAAAGCCTTGGTTGAATTGACACTTCCACACCGTTATTGCTGGAACATTTTGTGGTCAAAAATTTGTCAGGTGCCTTCTTTCATAACTTGTTAACCAGAACTTTATGGTCATTTCTGGGACACTTCTGGTCAGCTCAATCAGAACTAACTTGAGACAATCAAAGTTAACCTTCAACAGTTCAAACTGAACATTAACTACAATAAATTCATCAAATTACACCCATCTCTTGTCCCCTCTAGGAGGGGGATACAAAAATTTAAAGGTGTGATGAAAATTTGATCGGAACTGAAGATGATATAATACTAAGACTTCAAAGTTTAACAGAAAGAGAGATGATGATGGTGATTGATGATGGTGGTGGTGGTGGTTTAGATATTTAGTGAAGAGAAAATATTTTATGAAATGTGTGATATTTAGTTAGACAATCATCATCCATATATTTAATGGTACATTACATAGTGGAGGCGCAATGGCCCAATGGTTAGGGCAGCGGACTCATGGTCATAGGATCGCGGTTTCGATTCCCAGACTGGGCATTGTGAGTGTTTATTGAGCGAAAACACCTAAAAGCTCCACGAGGCTCCAGCAGGGGATGGTGGCGAACCCTGCTGTACTCTTTCACCACAACTTTCTCTCACTCTTCTTGTTTCTGTTGTGCCTGTAATTCAAAGGGTCAGCCTTGTCACACTGTGTCACGCTGAATATCCCAGAGAACTACATTAAGGGTACACGTGTCTGTGGAGTGCTCAGCCACTTGCACGTTAATTTCACGAGCAGGCTGTTCCGTTGATCGGATCAACTGGAACCCTCATCGTCGTAAGCGACGGAGTGCCAATATACTAATACATTACATAGTGATGGACTATTTGTGCAACTAACGATCCAAAATTTTAGAACATTTAACAAATTTGAAAATTGTGAAAAAATAAATATATATACAAAAATGAAAACTTGAATTTAAAAAAAACTGCAAAGCATTAAAAATTACAAGTACTTAGGATAGTCAAACCTATCTATAACAATTCAATGAAGTCAACACACATTTTGTACTAAATATGATAGGTCATTATTTGATACCGCCCAAGTTTCATTTGTTTCAATTGATGTATCCATTACACTTCTTAGGATATCTGATCACCTTCAAAGATACTTTTCTCTGGTTTTCCTTACTTGTCTGTGCTCGTCTTTCTTCAGATTACACACTTATAGTAAGCGATAATCACAGATTTAACAAAAAGCCACTCCTCAATAACAGCTACTCTTATCTTATTATGAGGTGACAGAGATAGCTGTTTGCAGAGTCACTAGACAGTAAATCTTTCTGATTTTCACACAAGGTCAGCAATTTTGAGAGGAGAGGTTAGTTGATTACATTAAACCCAGTGTTCAACTGGTACTTATTTATCAACCTTAAAAGGATGAAAACAAAGTTGACCTCAATGGAATTTGAACCAGAACATTAAGTGCCAGAAGTAGTTCTGCTAAGTACTTTGTCCAACACACTAATAATTCAGCCAGCTCACTCACTGCAGAGTCAATAGACTACAATAAAAGAGAAAATTCCTTTTATTCTTGTACATATTTCAGTCAATTGACTGTGGCCATGCTGGGGCACTGCCTTAAAGGGTTTTAGTCGAAGAAATCAACTCCAAAACTTATTCTTTGTAAGCCTAGTACTTATACTATCAGTCTCTTTTGCCGAACCGCTAAGTAAACACACCAACATCAGTTGTCAAGCAATGGTGGGGGACAAACAGACATAAAGACACATCATCATCATCATAATTGTCGTCACTTAACGTCCACTTTCCATACTGGCATGGGTTGGACGATTTGACTGAGGACTGGCAAACCAGAAGGCTGTACCAGGCTCCAATCTGATCTGGCAAAGTTTCTACAGTTGGATGCCCTTCCTAATGCCAAACCACTCCAAGAGTGTAGTGGGTGCTTTTTACGTGCCACTGGCATGAGAACTGGTCAGGTGGCACTGGCAACAACCACGCTCAAATGGTGCTTTTTACATGCCACCAGCATGAGACCAGTCAGGCAGCACTGGTATCGACCGCACTCAAATGGTGCTTTTTACATACCACTGGCACTGGAGCCAGTCAGGCAGTACTGGCATCAGCCACAGCAATGACTTCACTTGACTCAACAGGTCTTCTCAAGCACAGTTCATTGCCCAATGATTGAAGGGTACACTTAAATGGGCCAGTTATGCTACACTGGCATACGCCACAGTTACGGTCTCACTTGGCTTGCCAGGTCTTCTCAAGCACAGCATATCTCCAAAGGTCTCGGTCACTTGTCATTGCCTCGGTGAGGCGTAACGTTTGATGGTCATGCTTCACCACCTCTTCTCAGGTCTTCCTGGGTCTACCTCTTCCACAGGTTGCCTCTACTGCTAGGGTTTGACACTTTTTCACATACATATATATTATATATATCCAAACAGCAAGCTTCTTTCAGTTTCTGTCTATCAAATCTACTCACAAAACTTTGGTCAGCCTGAGGCTATGGCAGAAGACATTTGCCCAAGGTGCCACACAGTGGGGACTGAACCTGGAACCATGTGGTTGGGAAGCAAGCTTCTTACCACAAAGCCATGCCAACACCCATGAATAATAACACTTTATTTACATTAAATATTTAAAAGGATATAAGAGCAGGTAATTCACAAGACCACAATGTCACCTGCCTTCCAGTAGACAGCCATAACAGTTTCTAGAAATGGTGTCAATAAAATACAATTGATACTTGAATTTTTCCAAAGTCTTTGTTTGAAATGAGAATGCAACAGATTTAGTTTGAAAAACTGATAATGTACTTAACAAACTGCTGATACTTTCGTTGCATTCTTGATAATAGCTTTTATTTAATAACACATCAGTTCACCAAGGTGTTATGGATAGGCACCACATTATCTGGGAATGTTCTCAGAAGTACAATGATGTCCTATCCTGGGCAGAGATTTTTTTCCCATCTACTTCATACCAGGAAAAAGAACAAAGTGATGCCTGTCAAGGGACACAAAGGTTCAAGGAAAAATATATTTAAATATTAAGGAGGATTTATAACAGATCCTGGTTTCTTCACCTCCTCACTGTTGTCGTCTAATGTCCATTTTCCTTGCTAGCATGGATTGGATGGTTTGACAAGAGCTGGCCACCCAGAGAGCTGTCCAGGCTCAAATTGTCTGTTTTGGCACAATTTCTACAACTGGATGCCCTTCCTAATACCAACCACTTTACAGAGTGTACTGGGTGCTTTTTACATGTCACTGGCACAGATGCATTTATGTGACACCAGTATGAGTGCATTTTATGTGGTTTTTAAACCCTGATATTTCAGCTTATCTATCATTGTTTGCAGAGCAACAAAAATTCCTTTTTGTTTCAGCAAACAATGAGTTATAGAAATCATTTACATGAGAATTCATTATTGATGAACGACGACGACGACGACGATGTTTTAAAATTGATGTAATTGTTTCTGATGTTGTTGGGCAGTATTAGTGATTCTGGAGATACAGAGCTAATGTTGTTAGTAGTGATGGTGGTATTTACCAAGCTAATAATGGGACTGTTCATAGTATAATTAATGGTTTTATTGGTATTATCTTTTAGCTTTTACTTGTTTCAGTCATTAGACTGTGGCCATGCTGGGGCACTACCTTGAATTTTTAGTTGAATAAATTGACCCAACTTCTTATTTTACTTTTTTAAGTTTGGTATTTATTCTATTGGTCTCCTTTGCCAAATTGCTAAGTTATGGGAAAGTAAACACACCAACACCAGTTGTCAAGTGGTGACGAGAAACAAACACAAAGACACATACACACATATACGACAGGCTTCTTTCAGTTTCCATCTACCAAACCCACTCACAAGGCTTTGGTTGACCCGGAGCTATAATAGAAGACACTTGCTCACAGTTCCATGCAGTGAGACTGAACCCAGAACCGTGTGGTTAGAAAACAAGCCTCTTACCACACAGCCATGCCAGTGCTTAATATGTCTAGTACAGTATATGTAGATATAATTATCAGTAACATTTAATATGAATCAGCTCAAACTCATTGAGGATGATTTTCTACAGCTGGATGCCCTTCCTGTGGTCAAGCATCACCAGTTTCCTCGCAAGGTAATATTTCCCACCTTGTCCTTTGTCCTTCAAACACAAACAGATCAATGACTGGACATGTTTTCATGGAATATCACCGACAAATGACATTGTTTTTCTTTTTTTTTTCTTTTGCATACACAGTAACTTTGTTTTACAATAAGCACACAAATGTCAGGGCAACGACACATAAATACACACACACACATACATATTATTCATCTTTTATTTGTTTCAGTCACATGACTGCAGCCATGCTGGAGCACCGCCTTGAAGGGTTTTAGTCAAAAAAATTGACCCCGGAACTTATTCTTTGTAAGCCTAGTACTTATTCCATCAGTCTCTTTTGCTGAACTGCTAAGTTATGGGGATGTAAACACACCAACACTAGTTGTCAAGCAATGGGGGAACACCGACACAGAGACACACACACACACACACACAATAATGGGCTTCTTTCAGTTTCCATCTGCCAAATCCACTCACAAGGTTTTGGTCAGCCTGAGATTATCAAACTCCAACTGTATAACCTTTCAACCAGATTCACTACAACAACAACAGAGACATATTTATAATTGTCTGGGTTACATATTTTTGATGGACACGATAGCAACAGTTGTCTATTGTCCTACTTTAATATATCACTTTTATTACTATTTGACATGCTAGCATTGGTGGACTATCTCTCTCTCTCTCTGCTAACCATTTTTCTACACAGTCAGAGTGCAACCTGTTATGTTAGTCAGACAATCATAAAAGTAACAACAGAAAAAGCATTAAAAAGAAACAAGTTAGAAACTCACGTTTGTGTGTTGAGACTGCTGTCTTTAATAATTCCATCATCTCCCTCGTCCTGTTCCTCTGTTGTTCCAATGGATCCTACACAAACTGCAGCAATCTCAAAAGATTCTTTTGGCCTATTTCAAAAAGGAAAGAAACAAAAACAACCTATATGAAAAAAAAAAAAACAATATACACGAAATATAAATTTCAATTCATTTTAGTCACTACTTGATGCTTGAATTGCAGGAGCTGGTCCAGTAACGTGCAAACTCCAGCATTTAATCCTCAAACGAGGACAACTTTGTTAAAAAAAAAAAAAAGGGCCGATCTTTCTATCTTTAATTTCAATTCAGTTTCTTGACAAAGATGGGCATTAAAACTGTCCCTCACCCTCTCTGTGACTTTTAATTCTTCCCCAAACTGAAGGAAAACCTCAGGGGCAGTTGTTTTGAAGACATTAAGAACATTGAGGAGGTTGTAACAAGGGTCCTGGGCACCATTTGGAGGGACTTCTGTGAGGCCTTCATGAGGTGGCTGGAGTTCTCTGACAAGGGCACTGAAGTCAGAGGAGCCTACCTTGAGGGAGATTAGATTTTTGAACGTCCTTTGAAATTAATAAATGTCTCTCCTGAAAAAGCTTCAAAACTTTCTGGAATGCACCTAGTATATACATATATATATATACACACACATATACAAGAGGGTGCCAAAAAGTTCCTGGCATTGGGCAAAAGAAAATACAGGAGGATCAATTAATTATGATTTTATTCAACATATCCCCCTCTCAGATTCACACACTTATTGCAGCGGTCCTTCAGTTTTTCTAAGCCGTGTAAAAGAACTCAGAAGGTTGGGCCTCCAACCTGGCCTTTCACGATACCCTTAAAGCCAGGAACATTTCAGCAATGCCCCTCATGGAGAGAGAGAGAGAGAGAGAGAGAGAGAGAGAGAGAGATAAAGAGAGAGAGAGAGAGAGAGAGAGAGAGAGAGAGGTACATGAAGCAGGTTTCTTTCAGTTGCCTTCCACCAAGTCTATTCACAAGGCTTTGGTTAGCCCAGGGCTGTAATAGAAGGTACTTGCCCAAGATGTTGTGAAGTGGAACTGAACTATGATCACATAGTTGAGAAGTAAGCTTCTTAACCACACACCAAAGCCAACAGCTATAATTTTACAATTCAACAATTCTACACAGATATTTATACATTCTTCTATTCTTCCATTTTGACTCTTTTGATACCAACCTGCCTGAAACCGTCTCTGGCTCTGCAGTACAAGTGCCTTGTTTTCAAAAGTTCTGAATTAAAATCTTCCACCAAACCTTAGTCACAATTTATGTTCTTAACACTAGCTTAATGATAACTAAGTTATTTCAGTAAATACTTTGTTATATTTAAAATTAATTGCAAGACACACAGAGCATCTCAACAGAAATATGGTTACAAAAGGGTTAAATGAGAAATTGCTCACTCATCATCATCATTTTAACACCCATTTTTCCATACCTGCATGGGCTGAACAGTTTATTGAGGTAGATTTTTACATCTGGATGCCTTTCCTGTTGTCAAACCTCACTTGTTTCCAAGCAAGGTGATATTTTCCCATAACATGGGACATGGTTTGCAGAATGTTGGAAATGAGTGACACTGGGATTCTTCAGCTTTTGTCTATCAGATCACTTCACAAGGCTTTGGTTGGCCCTGGGCTACAAAAGGAGACACTTGTCCAAGTTGCCACGCAATGCAACTGAACCCAGAACAATGTGGTTGGAAAGCAAACTTCTTACCACAGAGACATGCCTACACCTACCACAATAAAAAAAAATAGAATAAACTAATCTTGTAAAAGTAGGGAAAGAACAGAAGATATTTTGTACTTACTGTTCATTTGTGTCCAGTGTTCGAATGATATAAAGGGTTTCATAAGGCAAAG
Organism: Octopus bimaculoides; assembly: GCF_046866305.1. Classification (NCBI taxonomy): domain Eukaryota; kingdom Metazoa; phylum Mollusca; class Cephalopoda; order Octopoda; family Octopodidae; genus Octopus; species Octopus bimaculoides. Next base: position 41,871,407 of record NC_142929.1, on the reverse strand, counting down.
GACCTGCAGTAAACACTGTGTACATCTGTGTTCCATTATTCATTGAAAACCTTGGAAGAGAAATGCACAATAAACATTTTTAGCAAAATCATTACATTAACAACTAATTTTAAAATACAAGGCAGAACAAAAAGAGGTTTGAAGATTTCACACAATTTCAAGGAAGACAATTACATTCATTAGTGGAAAGATAAATCGCTTAAATTTTGCTATTACAACTATCTTTCCTTCTGACTAAAGGATATAAAAAACAAACCTCTTCTAAATGCAATACTCTTTTTTTTACTGCATTAAGATTCAGTATGCTCTTGCAAACATTACTGCACAATCATGAATGACACTATCCAATGGTTCTCAACTACGGTCCATATGGCTCTTGGGACTCCATATAAGATTTTGTTGTTAAAATTTAAGTGAAATAAATTGCTTATCATCGTCATTATTTAACGTCCGTTTTACATGCTGGTATGGATTGGATGGTTTGACATGGAACTAGCCAGACTTTATACTTCTATAATACACAAAATATTAAAATTTTTTTGTTTTTGTACAATTCCTAATAATAATTAATAATAAAAATACAGTAGGATCGTTCTTATATACTTTGAATGGCTATGGAGGTCCAGTAGAGTAAAATAGAAATCAAAGGGGTCCCTGTGTAAAAAATGGTTGAAAAGCACTGAACTAAACTCTTTGAAGTAGCGCCCCAACATGGCCACAGCCTAAAGACTGAGACAAATAAAAGATAACAGATAGTCACAGCTATCAATGTCTTTGATTAGCTTTGGACAATGACAACAAAATTCAATAGCCCAATAAGTAATTTGGCCATTATAGTTAATCCTACGTGTGTAAGTGAAACAGGGTTATTGTAGTCGCTTGTTTTTGTCTGTTTGTCTGTGTGTTTGCAAAATTACTGGAAAACAGCAAAACGGATTTTCACCAAATTTGGCAGAAATATTCATTGGGTGAGTGGCTCGAACTCATTAAATTTTGGCTTGATTATCTTCAAAACTGGCAGACAGGTGAATTGAAAGGTTTCTTTTTCTTTGTTACATAGGCGTAAACGATAAGCAGGGGACATAACTCATTTTGGCATTTTGTTGAAATATGAATTCGTCTGAGAATATATTTATAAAATTAAATTTTATTTTCTCCTTGTGTGCATGCAGGGTATGCACTGCCCCTCTGATGCCATTCTTTTTATTATCATTTTTTTTAGTTTTCACAGAACTTGTTTTGAATATCTTCTTTTACTTGCTTCAGTCAATGGAGAGTAAACATGCTGGAGCACCACTTTGAAGGGTATTGCTTAGTCAAATGGATGGATCAACCTTGGTACTTATTTTATTCATGTTTTAAATCTATCAGTGTCTTTTTGCCAAACCACTAAGTTATAGGGATGTAAACAAACTTACACTGGTTCTCAACCAGTTTTTTTGTGAAGAGATGGTAAATAAACATAAAGACATACACACTCACATACACATTTATATGTGGGCTTCCATAGGTTCTGTCAACAAAATTCGCTCATAAGACATTAAGCAGCCTGAGACTATAGTAGAAGACAATTGCCCAAGATGCAGCAGAGTGGGACTGAACCCAAAACCACATAGTTACAAAGCAAGCATCTTAACCACACAGCTACATAGACTAAACCCACTTTATTTGCTTGCTTTCTCACCATTTAAACTTCCCATCAAATTTTTACATCTCATCACTAATCATTCTCCTGTTCTCATATAATTTATTTTACTATTTCCTTTGGCATTTACTTTCTTGACCTTCAACTTTTTTTTATCATTTTCTAATATGCTTTTCTGCTTCTATAAAAACCCAAATTGACTCATAATGACATAAATTTTCTTTTTAAAATGCAAGTAAACTTAAAGGCAAAATAAGAAAATTTAAAAGAATACTTACTGAGAAAATCGACAAACATATTCTTTATCATCTTTCCTGTTAAATGCAAAAAAAAAAAAAAAAAAAAAAAAGTAATTTTTCATATAACCCTTTAGTATTCAGATTACTGTGTCAAATGTAATGTTTATTCATTCTCATTGTTTTGAATTAATCATACATTATCTCACAGCTTTGAGATTTTTTTTATTATTATTATTATAGCCAAGTTATAAGGCAGCAAGTTGGCAGAATCATTAGCATTCCAGGCAAAATGCTTAACAGCATTTTGTCTGTTTTCACATTCCAAGTTCAAATTTTGCCGAAGTTGACTTTGCCTTTCATCCTTTTGGGGTTGATAAAATAAGTACCAGTTGAGTACTGGGATCGATATAATCAACTTACTCCCCTCTCCAAAATTCCAGGCCTTGTGCCTATAGCAAAAAATATTATAATGACCAGGTTACAATCCAGGCCAAATTTTTTTTTGCCCTTTCAATAGCTTAATACTGACAGAGGTCACATACTCATCCTGTAGATTGCATTTCCTCATTAGTAGGGACAGGGTCTCCTTCAGTGAGGCATAAATTGTGTAGATCCAATGAATCAGTTTGTTGAAACTTACATCCACTGCAAACAAGCCTCCCGCAATTCAAGATTGGGATTTTTTATCACTGAGGTTTACTCCTCTGAGTATGCTTGGTTTGGGACTGTTTATTTTTATATTCACAGCTAACCTTCATATCGGAAAGCTTTTCCCCTATTTGCCACCTTAGATTTCAATGAAGTGATTGTTTACTTTTAGAATGATATTGTAGGTAGGTATGAGATGCTGGATCTGGCTAATTTGAACATAAAATGGGTAGAATATTTGGGCCAGATATGGCTGGTTTAAGTGTTAAAGGATTAAGTAAAACATTACGTGTAACAAAATTTTTTTTTTTTTTTTTTTTTTTTTTTTTGTCTTTGGTTAGTATGTGTCATATCTTATTTGCTTCTATCTAGAAATCAAAGGAAAAACTTTGCTTTTATGACCTGGACATCAATGATTTGGAACTGACCCATTTTCCATTACATTTCAGACAGATTCAGTGCTGAGTTGCTGAAGCAGAAATATCATTATAGAAATTACTCTGCTCAATACCACAGATTTGCTTGTCGATTGCTTGACCTTAAGCACATGCTCATGTCCCTTAATGGCTGACAATATGTGCATCTCTGATCATGAACAAGAGTAGTGGGGGGAGCATCATAGCCATGTGTTAAGAGGGATTCTTTAGAGTTTGAATAAATATCACAACAAAAGCAAAGTTTGAAGGAAATATTAGCTATTTTTCATACCTTCTAGGAGTAAGCAAACAGGAAATAACAGTTGCTATCCAGAAGAAAAATCATGTTACACAGTGTCATATACCCAATAGAGAAAACAATGCCCTTCCTAATACCAACCACTCTAAGGGTGTAATGGGTGCTTTTTACATGCCACCAGCATGGGTGCCATTTACATGACACCAGCCACAGCCACAACTATGATTTCATGGGTGCCATTTACATGACACTGACAACAGCTATGATTTCACTTGGCTTGAAGCACTGCATATCATCAAAGATTTCGGTCACTTGTCATCACCTCCATGAGTTCCAACATTTGAAGATCATGCTTCATTTTTTTTTTTAATACTGAGAATGTCTGGATCAGTTATTTTTATCACTTTTCATTAATATGTATAGGTTGAATGAAGCAAATAATGGAATGAACTTTGCCTCAGAATACAACGTGGTGTTTAAAGCTTTGACTTGTGCTCAGATGTGCCCTAGTGGACAGGGTGTTGGACTCATGATTGCAGTTCTGATTCCTGGACTAGGAAATTCATTGTGTTCTTGAGCAAAACGCTTAATTCTATGTTGCTCCAGTCCACTCAGCTGGCACAAACGAGTATTCCTACAATGTACCAGCATCTCTTCCAGGTGGGGAATACACCAGGAAACCAAGTCTATGAGTTGGGAAGGAGGAAGAGAATCAAGTACCAAAACCAGTGGCCACTACATTTGCAATTCTGCATAACCAAAACATTTAGACAGAAAGACAATAGCATTTGTAAAACTTACTTGTTATTTTTTGGCATTGAAAACAGTTTGATTAAACAGCTGGAGTGACATTCTCTCCCAATAACATTCTAACAAAATAAAAATGAATTCAAAATTAAAAAATTATTTAAAAAAAAAACACTAACAACGATTCTATCTTATTAATTTATTTTTCAGCATTTTGATATGCTTTTATATTTTATAATAAAATTAACTGTTTTATAAATTTAAATACATCACTGAAATGCTGGAGCAAATTTTACTGCTGTATCTATCATAATCATGAAACTGAAACAGCACCTATTTTCAGTTATGTACTATGCCTCAAGATGTAATGCAATGTCAGTGTTTAAGTAATGGTTACTCAAGGAAAGAAAATTCTATACTGTATATTAAAGTCATTCAGTCCATCAACTTAAACTAGCCTCATAGGACTGACGTGACGCATGAAACTAGTTCAAGGGAGACAATACAATAAATGTATAGAAGGCAAGTTTGGATTTATTTTTGTTTTTTGGTTTTTTACTTTCTAACATACCAAATACGATAACTCACTTAAAAAAGAAATTATAAACTATAAATTTATTGCACAGCAATGGAAATAAAGTCTAACAGAAATTAGGAAAAATTTTATGTGTTACAAACTTGAAGGAAAAATATATCTAAAAATTTGATTAAAACAGTGCATGATAAATTCTGATAAATGAATACATAAAAGATTGAGGCAGCTAACCTTAAGACATAAAGACTGTGGAACTACTCAGTGTGTGTCAATTATAAATGCTAACAAACACATCCATATTTATTCAGAAGGGCTTGGCAACAAATGAGCTGAGCTGCAGCAAAACAAATAGGTCATTGAGTTTTGTGAGCCTCAAACTTTTTCCAAAATTTTTTTTAACTTCAAGTATTTAGATAACATTTTGAGTCGTGATTTAATTTTTGCTTATATAAGCATTGCCACTGAAGAAATGGTACTGATATATGCAGGGATATTTCTATAAGTGTGGGCCACGGGCAAATGTGAACAAGTCAAAAGTGAGCAATTACAAAAAGAAGTTGCTGGTTCTTAATTTAAAAGTAAAGATAAATGAAATTAAACAGAATGAAAATGAAAACAAGTCTTCAGGCTTCAATAAAATGTCTCCATCTTTATTATGTTCTTATCATATTTCTTGAATTAATTTCAATACATAAGTTTTCAAATGGGTTTTGACTGTAAACTCACTAGAAAATATTCACTCAGTATACTATTAATAAATCCCACAGCTTTGAAATGTCAAATAAATTCACTTCTAAAGTCCACAGCCAAACCTTGAAAGGTTAGGAACAAAAAGGCGATAAATATAAAATGAAGGGAAATTTTTTCAAACTCAGGGTCTAGTTTTGCAAGTTACTTGATGACATCACAAGTGCCCAATATTCTCTGTAAAGTGGTTGGCTTTGGAAATGGCATCCAGCCATAGAAACCATGCCAAAGCATGGTTTCTATGCAGTCCTCTGGCTCACCAAACACCTAAACTGTCTGACCCATGCCAGCATAGAAAACAAACATTAAATGGTAACAAATAGTGATGTAATAATATCACTTTTGTGGAGAAAATATCAGAAAAACCTATTCTACATACATATTAATTTTGATTTAATATTTTCCATTTGAAAAATGCATGTAATATTTATTACAAGTCACATTTTTACTAAATGATTTACTAAAGTATCCATAAGCAGGACTAACCTTGATTAAATATAATAAACATGTATAAATATAGAAAAATATCATGTATGTGTTAAATGGCAAGACACGAGTATATGAGATTATATCAGTTTCAATACATGCCATAAACTAAGATTCCATGCAACAGAGTAAATGAAAGAAATTTTAGGGGAATCATTGAAAAATAATTCTGGAAAACTTACAGTTGGTTTAGTGAGAGCCAATTCAATTTTTTCTTCTAGAATCTGTTGCACTTGCACCAATGAGTTATTTGGTTTCACTGAATACAGCAATGTACTATCTGCAATAAAAAGAAAATGATTCACATTAGCTTGAAAAGGGACGTTCCAAGAAGCCGAAAGCAATTGTGTTCAGGTATGGATAAAAAAGAGAGAAATACTATGATGATGAATGAATCTACTCATAAGGCTTTGGTCAACCCAAGACCAAAGTAAAAGACACTTGCCTAAGATGCCACACAGTGAGAATGAACCTGAGACCATGTGGTTAGGAGGCAAACTTCTTAACCACACAAATGACTGCTTTTATATTCCAATAACAAAAATCATAACAATAATAATTTTGGACCAGAAATTTAATTGTTATGTCTATATTTTTAAAAATAAAACTATTTGGAAAGAAAATCATAGCAGGTAATGCCTTCCACCTTCTTAAAAGTCCATCACTGACATATTTGCCAAGGGAAATATGGTAGTGATATACTTTTGAAAATACATTAAATTAAAAGTACATAAAATAAAAAGACAGCAAACTCTATACTTACTAGCAAGAACTGGATGACTTTGAGAGAATTTTACCCAGGGGTTCTTGGAATTATCAGGTGGGAATTGTAAATCTTCTTTCCGCAAGTACTGTAGAAAAAATATACATTTATATTTTGAAACAGAACACTAAATATATTGGAGTTAGTAGAGTAGTATAGTTTTTATGGAGCTTTGGTTGATATATGCCTTTTAAATATCATTTTTTTAAACCAAAACAATGCAATTTTTTACTTATACCTGAAAGAACAAGGGAAGGGAAAAAAAGCTCTGTTGACTAAGTAGGGGGGAGTATTTGAGGAGGGGAAGAAGTAGCCAGATTCAAGGCGTGTGTGCGTGCAAGTGCGCGCGCGCATGAAAGGTAATCCATTAGATAATAGCATACAGATTACAATGTAATTGATCAGATAATAGCATACAGAAAAATGTTAAAAACTCAACTACGTTTCATGTGTTGGGGGTGACCAGATTTCAGTTACTTAGATGTGTGCTACAAGTTATGCCAAGAGAACCATGTTCTCATCATTACAAGAAGTTTCTAGTATTTCATTCAATATACCTTATAGTCATAGGCATGGCTATGTAGTTAAGAAGCTTGCTCTTGACCATGTGATCTTGGGTTCAGTCCCACTCTATGGTACCTTGGGCAAGTGTCTTCTATAGCCCCAGGTAGACCAAAGTCTTGTAGCAGATTTGGTAGATAGAAACTGAAAACAGCCTTTCACATGTATTGGTTCATCCCATAAATAATGTGGTTTTTTAATACTTCTTTTATTTTTCAAAATTAAGATAAACAAAGATTTTCTTTAATCTAAAATATACTCTCCTTCATTTTCTACAATGCTCTTCCATCTATCAGGTAAACTTGCAAGGCCCCTCTTCCAAAATTCACTTGTCCATGATGAAAACTACTCCTCCAGTATTGTTCTGTCCTTGTCTATAGAATTCGTATTTTTTTCCATTCAAATGATTTTGAAGACTGTAGAATAAATGATAATCTGATGGAGCAATGTCCGGTGAATATGGTGGGTGGGGTATCAATTCTCATTCAAACTGCTCCAGCTTTTGGAATATCATCCTCGCTGTATGTGGCCAAGCATTATCCTGATGGAAGAACACCTTTTGTCTTGAAACCAAAAATGGTTGTCTTTCTTCTAGCACTGACTTAAGCGGCTCACAGTTGATCTCCTTTGTTATCATCTAGTTTTGGGTTCAAAGTGGAGTACACCTTTCATATCTCACCAAACAGATAATACCTTATGTGGGTGAAGACTTTCTTTAGCCTGGGATGCTGGTGTTTTTCCTTTCCTTACCCACTGTCTTCAGCACTTGACATTTTTATAGAGAATCCATTTCTTGTCACCAGTCACTATTCAGTCCAAAAAAGGCCCATTCATGAGACGTGACAGCAAAGAGCACACATTCACTCTCTGCATGTGATTGGACACAGAAAGTTTGTGAGGAACCCATTGACCCAATTTGCTAACTTTTCCAATGGCACACAGGTGTTGATGAACAGATGAATGACCAAATCCAAGCTTCTCTGCTAGTTCCTCAACAGTTACAATGGGATTTTGTTCCACCAGGGTTTGTAGGACGTCCTTGTCGAGCTCTACAGATCTTCCAGGACGAGGCTCGTCTTCCGGCTCAGAATTTCTGGAAACACCGTTGACACTGGCTTACGCTTATTGTCCAATCCCCATATACTGCATTAATATTTCTCGCACTTTCTGTTGCGTTGTTACCTTTATTGAACTCATAAAGCAAAATATGCCAAATATGCTCCTTTGTGACTTCCATTATAGCTTTGAAAAAATAACTGTTAAAATCGAACTGCACTCTTCAAAACTTGCACTAAGAGTAAGCACAAGGTAAAATTACTACCCGCTTTTATAGCAAATTGATGCAGGTAGTTTATCCTGTCCTCTCTAACTCTTAGTTCATGCAATTGAAAAACCGCATTATTTACGGGATGACCCAATATATATATATATGTATATATATTTATATATGCATGTCAGTGTGTTTGTATGTTCCCTAGCCATCAAGCACTGGCTGCCTCAACAAATTCCATCAGACCCATGCAAGTATGGAAAAGTGGACATTAAATGACGATCATGAAGGTACCATATCAGACTAACATGGTTAAGTTTGTAACTATTACTTATAGACATGGTGTTGTCATGTGTTTAAATAGCTCACTTATTATAACAGTTCAATTCAGACACAAAGTAGGAATTTAAAGGTGACTTACCTGGCCAACTTTCTCTAATTTAAATCCTGGCTTCTTACTGTCATCTTTATTCTTCAAAACATAAAAATAAACGGAATATATTAATTCAAGGGAACCAGTATGAATTAATATCACAAATGCAGGTATTATCAAACTGTTATTCCTATCTTCACCAATTTCTGCTCATCATGAATTTATGCTGTTCAGATGGGAACTAAACTCACCAAAAATGGAATATAAAGTCAGAAACCAACATAAACCTTTTGATTTATGTAAACAGTTCAATGAACTGGAAAACACCAAAATGGTAGAATTAGAATACAGTGTGAAAGCAAATCAGAAGCTTTATCTTTGATAGCAACAAGAAACTTACTTAGAGCAAAAGTAAACAATATGAAGTATATGTTAAAAGTAGATGTTGCATATCATATTTTCCAGCATAAAAGTTGAATTTTTCAGACCAAAATAAATTGTCAAGGACTAAAAATTCCATGTGAAATGCAGCTGGATTTAGAAAGATAGTTACAATGCTTGAATGCTTACCCTACATACTATGTCAACTTGTATGATGGAAAACATTGATAAGATTTGATAACAAATATTGGACATAAGTAACTTATCTTATTGATTTTTAATAATCTTTCTCATAAGAATTTATAGCAAACATATATTTAATGATGTGTTTTGAGTCTTTATTTAGAAGTTTATTGATGTTTTTTGTGATAAGGGATATAATGAAGGAATATATCATAGGAATCTAACTTTTGTTTATATCATTGAACCTATGGTAAAATTGGCTTTGCTTTGGGTCATTTCACTTAAAGTTGCATTTCTCAAGAACCTCTCAACAAAATTAAGTGAAGACATTCAGCATCTAATTAAGGATTAAATTTTGTGAATCTACAAAAAAAAATTCTAAAAAACAAAATTTCTGATATAACATGAAATAATTTTTTCTACTATAAGGACAAGGCCTGAAACTGTTGAGGGGATGGAGCAAGTCGATTACATCAACCCTAGTGTTCAACTGGTACATATTTTATCAACCACAAAAGACAAAAGGCAACACTGACCTTGGCAGAATTTGAAAGGCGGCGAGTTGGCAGAAATGTTAGCACGCCGGGCAAAATGCTTAGCGGTATTTCATCTGCCATTACGTTCTGAGTTCAAATTCTGCCGAGGTCGACTTTACCTTTCATCCTTTCAGGGTCGATAAATTAAGTACCAGTTACGCACTGGGGTCAACGTTATTGACTTAACCCCTTTGTCTGTCCTTGTGTGTCCTCTCTATGTTTAGCCCTTTGTGGGCAATAAAGAAATAAGAATTTGAACTCAGAATGTACAGAGAGACGAAATGCTGCTAAGCATTTTGTCCAGTGTGCTAACAATTCTGCCAGCTCACTGCCATGAAATAATCTTCTCAACTCTAGGCACAAGACCCGAAATTTTGGGGGAGGTGTGTGGGGGGGGGGGGGGGCTGTCGATTAGATCGACCCTAGTACGCAACAGGTACTTAACTTATCAACCCCAAAAGGATGAAAGGTAAAGTTGACCTCAGTGGAACTGCCATGAAATAATATGAACCTAATATGCTTACCAGAGATAACTGATCAAAATTATCCCGAATAAACTCGGCAACAAAGTTGAAATCATGTTGAGTCATCTGCAATATTACAAATATATAAAAAAAAATACATTTTAAGAATACTTTAAATATAATAATTATTTAATAAATAAAATGATCTGTTACTATCATGGATTTTATATAATATATACAATTAACTAAAGTCACTAGAATTACTAGATAAAATCTTTAAAAATATTCGAGTAGCATAATATTTACTCTGTATATCTTGCATAGTAGTGATGTTTATCATCATCATTTTGGCATCCACTTTTCCATGCTTGCAAGGGTCGGACAGGATTTTTTTAAGGCAGATTTTTCTACAGCTAAATGCCTTTCCTGTCACCAACCCTGACCTGTTTCCAAGCAAGCTAGTATTTCTTTATGGACAGACATGTTTCCACCAAATATTGGAGATGAATCATTTATTCCTTTGTCATCATTTTTCTCATTATCACTCTGTACTTAACTAATGTTTGTTCAGAAGCATATGTATATTGAGTTCTACACCAGGTTATTAGTATCACAATGCCTATGTGAAATACATACACATACACAAAACTGAACTGAACTGGATTGAATATGGCATGAAATTTACTAACCTTTGCTCAATATTAACACACTATTCTTTTATTATACCTTTAGTACAACAGACATTTATTTTCTTCATATCTAGGAATTCAACACCATTAAAATCATATGCTTATATGATAGCTAAAAGTCTAGATTAACATTTCAAAACATAATTTTTCAATCCTTCAGAGGCACAAGAGTAGCAGTGTGGAAAGAAGCTTGCTTCACAAACACATGGTTCCCGGTTCAATCCCACTGCATGGCACCTTGGGCAAGTGTCTTCTACTATAGCCTCAGGCCAACCAAAGCCTTGTAAGTGGATTTGGTAGACAGAAACTGAAAGAAGCCCGTCGTATATGTATGTATTTGTGTGTTTATGTTTCTCCCCCCCACCATCACTTGACACTGACATTGATGTGTTTACGTCCCCGTAACTTAGTGGTTCGGCAAAAGAGACTGATAGAATAAGTACTAGGCTTACAAAAATAAGTCCTAGAATCAATTTGTTCAACTAAAGGTGGTGTTCCAGCATGGCCACAGTCAGATGACTGAAACAAGTAAAAGAATAAAAGAAATAAATGTGAGATTGCTGACCTTACTGAGTTCTTGAGTTGGAGGTAATTCACCAGCCAAACGTAACATAACTAAAAATATTAAAGTATATAAAAAAAATATAGTTTTCTAACAGTCATAGTGTTTAAAAAGGTAAAAAAAAAAAATTACTTTGACAAGTTATAAAAGTAAATATGAAAATCATTTCTTTAAATTGTAGCTTATATATGAATTGTACAAAGTGTATTAAAAAATGAACAAGCCATCTAAAAGAAATGAGAAAAATTGAGCTAAACATTCAAATATTACATCTGTGTATTTATTTTGAAAAATTACTGATGTGAAATCAAGTGTTGAAACAGATATTGTTATATTTCAGAATGGTCATTTATTATTATTTTTTTTTTTTTTTTGCCAAATAAACACGCACACTAACAAATCGCCTTCCTGGCACATGTAAAGACATTCGAGTGAGATTGTTGCCAGTGCCGCTGGACTAGCTCCTGTGCAGCTGGCACATAAAATACACCATTTTGAGCGTGGCCATTGCCAGTACCGCCTGACTGGCCTTCGTGCTGGTGGCACGTAAAAGCACCCACTACACTCTCAGAGTGGTTGGCGTTAGGAAGGGCATCCAGCTGTAGAAACTCTGCCAAATCAGATTATAGCCTGGTGTAGCCATCTGGTTCGCCAGTCCTCAGTCAAATCGTCCAACTCATGCTAGCATGGAAAGCGGACGTTAAACGATGATGATGATGATGACTATATATTCATTCTTCACTTCAGATTTATTATTGTCCTTATTTTATGTCCTTTGTCAGGAAATCTTTCATCACCTCTTTAGCAACTCTCCATCCCATGTATCTCCTCCTATTCTGTTTAGTCAATTCAAATATTTTTTTTTTTAAAAAGCCAATTAATACACACTGTCAATAGGCCAGTTACTGCAATATTTGTCCTGAGGCGGTGATCTGGCAGAATTGTTAGCATGCCAGGTGAAATGCTTAGCGGTATTTCGTCTGTCTTTATGTTCTGAGTTCAAATTTCACCAAGGCCGACTTTGCCTTTCATCCTTTCAGGGTCCATTAAATAAGCACCGGTTATGCACTGGGATCAGTGTAATCGACTTAATCCCTTTGTCTGTCCTTGTTTGTCCCCTCTATGTTTAGCCCCCTATGGGCAATAAAGAAATAAATACTTGTCCTGAGAGAACATTTCTTACGGATATGCTATGTTCAAAGAACAGTATCAGAAGGAGACAAAAAGTCATGCCACCACTGGTCAGCATGGACACCAGCTGCACTCAGGCCTTTTTAGGTGTTCTCACTGGTGATGGAAGGATTAACTTTTTAACCTGAGTAAAAGCAAGTTTGCTTAAATGTTGTTTTGTTTTTTCTCCTCAACCCTGATTTCTTGTTTATTAATTCATTAAGCAGTTTTCCTTCTGCTTCATTGTAAACAGAATTAAGAACATATATAGAAAATCAAAACACGTCTTTCCCAAAATAGATAAGAGTTGAATTAACACTCTGAACTTACCAACATACAACCATCGGAAAAAGGCTTTTAAACTTTTAATACTTCGGTCAATTACTCTAAAACAAACAAAAGAAAAACACTGAATAGATTGTAAATTAGCAATGAAAACAGACGTAATGGCGTTTTGAAGGGGTTTTTTTTTTGTTTTTGCTTTTTTTTTGTTTTGTTTTCTTTTGTATATGACTTTTTCCCATACAAGGCTTGAGGCCACTGTAGTGTAAGGGGCTGCAAAGATAGAAAAAAAAAAGAGCAGCTTTCGAGCATTGGGTGTCATGGAAGCAAAGTGACTGAGTTCCTTTCAAGCGTTGGGCCTCAGTGAGCCAAAGTGGCTGAGTTCTTTTGTGTTAGGCCTGACGGAAGCAATGACCGAGACCCTTGACATTATGTCATGCTTGAGAAGAAGACCCATCAAGCCATGCAAACTCGCAGAAGTGGCAGCTACTGGTGTCGTGCCGGTGGCATGTAAAAGCATCCATCACACTCTAAGAGTGGTTGGCATTAGGGAGGGCATCCAGCCATAGAAAACCATGCCAAATCAGACTGTAGTCTGGTGCAGCCTTCCAGCTTCTCAACCACATGATTCTGGGTTCCACTGCATGACAACTTAGGCAAGTGTCTTCTACTATAGCCTGGAGCAGTTTGGCAAACGAGACCAATAGAATAAGTACCAGTCTTTACAAAAAAATAATAAGTACATTCGACTAAAATTCTTCAAAGCATGGCTGCAGTCTAATGGGTAAAACAAGTAAATGACACACACACATGTAACCTTTCATAGATATTCAATATAATTTTTGTAGACAATATTTAAAGAACAAGATAATGATACAAACAAAATAATAAAAGAACAACTTACTGGTGCAGTTCACTAGCCTTCATCACAAAGGTACAAGAAGCCATAACTGCTTCATGTAAACTCTTACTAGTCAAACCTACAACACCAAATCTGTCGTACCACATTGACATACCATATAGATCTCTGAGATGATTCATTATTGATACTCCAACACTAAAGTCAGGAGAAAATAAATACGTTTGTCAGCTAATTTATAAAAAGAAACAATATCACAATGGAGCTTAGCATTTAACTATGGTAAGCAGTTTATATACTAATCTATCTTTTGTTGAGAAATGTCATGCAGGAAACTATTTTCTGTTATGTCAAATTATATCAAGTTTATTGAAGCAATGTGATTTGTGAGTGTGATCGTTACCAGCATCGCCTACCTGGCACTTGTGCCGCAGCTTCGCGTTCCTGGCACGTGTAAAGAGATTCGAGTGAGATCGTTGCCAGTGCCGCTGGACTGGCTCCTGTGCAGGTGGCACATAAAATACACCATTTTGAGTGTGGCCGTTGCCAGTACCGCCTGACTGGCCTTCGTGCCAGTGGCACGTAAAAGCACCCACTACACTCTCGGAGTGGTTGGCATTAGGAAGGGCATCCAGCTGTAGAAACTCTGCCAAATTAGATTGGAGCCTGGTGTAGTCATCTGGATCACCAGTCCTCAGTCAAATCTTCCAACCCATGCTAGCATGGAAAGCATACATTAAACAATGATGATGATTACTAGAATAACCATGAAATTTAATTTCACAGTAAAAGGATTATGTTCAGAAAAATGTAAACCTAACAAAGAGAAGTTTTTGGTATTATTTGCAATGTTACAGCTTTACTAATGTTATTAACTGTTATGTAACTATTCTATAAAGTATAAGATACATAGATAATCACAGATAAGAAGCAATCTAATAAGCATTTAGAATATAAGAGATGATAACAATATGAGGATCAACATCATTTACTGTCTGTTTTCCATGATGGCATGGGCTGGAAGTTCAACAAGAGCCAGTAAGCAAGAGGACTGCATGAAGCCCCAATGTCTGTTTTGGGATGATTTCTATAGCTTGATACCCTTCCTAGTGCCAACCACTTTACAGTGTGTACTGGGATTTTTTTTTTATTTGGGACTGGCACTTGTGAGGTAACCAAGTAACTCACAAGATAAGACCTACAATTGAGAGTAGTGTAGTATTGAGCGGGGGGTATGCCAGATGAAGGGAGGCTAAAGCATGATAAAGGAACATCTTCAAGTGTCTTGCTTTAGAGGAGATACATAGCTAATGTCGTTGAAAAAGAGAGAAAATTATGAAGATGTGCCAGGGCATACCCTCAAGAGACAGGAAAGTGAATATAAGGAAAGTGATAGAGAGGATTGGACAGGGCGAATGGGTAAGTAAATTTGTAAGAGTATGAAAGGAGAAGAAAAAAATAAAAGATGTACTGCTTAATAAAATGAAAACAGACGAAAACAAGCAGTAGTAAATATATCAGAATTAATAATCCAAAAAAAACTTACTTTTGAAGACGGACTACCAGTTTTTGTATACTTAGATAAGATGACTCAATAGAAAGACCAAGCTTTTTGAGACCCTGAAAAATCATCAATATGTCAAAAATATAATATATAAAGGATTAATTAATGATAAAATATTTTTATAAAATAAGTCTGAGTTTCAAATAATCATCTATCCCAGTGGTTCTCAACCAGGGTCCATATAAGATTTTATCATTAAAATTTATGCACAATAAATTGGTTATACTTCTACAATATACAACATATTTTAACAATTTTTTTCATACAATTCCTACTTATAATGACTAAAAAGACCCTATCACTATATTATGCCCTCACAGGAAAGGTACATAATTTTGCTTGCTTCAGTCCACTAGGCTGACATCATGTACAACTCCTACTTTACAACCAAATGGCTAGATGTATGGAGAGAGAATACAGGAGTACCTTAACATATATACAAATATATATTTCCCCAAAATTATCCTTCCCATGCTGTTATAGAAACATATTCAAAAATGGAGAATAAAGAAAATGATAAATTGCTTTCGAAATGGTAACTACTAATGTAATTTCAATCTTCAGAAGTTATATTGCCAGGGCATAGTAGTGTGGTTAAGAATTTTACTTCTTAAATTTGT
Source organism: Octopus bimaculoides (assembly GCF_046866305.1). Lineage (NCBI taxonomy): Eukaryota > Metazoa > Mollusca > Cephalopoda > Octopoda > Octopodidae > Octopus > Octopus bimaculoides. The sequence goes on along the minus strand of NC_142929.1, from coordinate 41,855,408 downwards.
GGTTTAAGGTTCAGTCCCACGGCATGATACCTTGGGCAAGTGTTTTCTACTAAAGCCCCAAGTTAACCAAAACCTTGAGTGGATTTGGTAGGCAGAAACTGAAAGAAACCCATCATACATATGTATATATGTTTGTAATATTTGTACATACTTGTGGGGGAGGGGTGCATGCATGTGCATGTGTGTATGTACACTTGTGTGCTTGCATGTGTGTTTATGTTCATGCCATCTAATCTTGACATTGTGTGATAGATGTAAATGAGTGTGCCATTGTACAAGCAGTGTCATTTCCAATCTTCTATGAAAACATCCAGTCATGGGGAAATATTACTTTGATTGAAAACATGTGAGGGTTGGTTACAAGAAGGGTAACTGACTGTAGAAAAACTGTTTCAATTATTTCTGTCTGACCTACATCATCATCATCATCATCATCATCATCGTTTAACGTCCGCTTTCCATGCTAGCATGGGTTGGACGATTTGACTGAGGACTGGTGAAACCGGATGGCAACACCAGGCTCCAGTCTGATTTGGCAGAGTTTCTACAGCTGGATGCCCTTCCTAACGCCAACCACTCAGAGAGTGTAGTGGGTGCTTTTACGTGTCACCCGCACGAAAACGGCCACGCTCGAAATGGTGTCTTTTATGTGCCACCCGCACAAGCCAGTCCAGGGGCACTGGCAACGATCTCGCTCGAAAATCCTTCAGGAGCCAGTCAGGCGGTACTGGCAACGGCCACGCTCAAAATGGTGCATCTCATGTGCCACCCGCACAAGAACCAGTCCAGGGGCACTGGCAACGATCTTACTTGGCTTGCCGGGTCTTCTCACGCACAGCACATTTCCAAAGGTCTCGGTCAGTAGTCATCGCCTCGGTGAGGCCCAATGTACGAAGGCCTTGCCTCACCACCTCAGCCCAGGTCTTCCTGGGCCTACCTCTTCCACGGGTTCCCTCAACTGTTAGGGTGTGGCACTTTTTCACGCAGCTATCCTCCTCCATTCTCACCACATGTCCATACCAGCGCAATCGTCTCTCTTGCACGCCACAACTGATGCTTCTAATGTTCAGCTTTTCTCTCAAGATACTTACACTCTGACGGGTATTCACATTGACATTACACATCCAACGGAGCATACTGGCTTCATTCCTTGCGAGCTTACGTATGTCCTCAGCAGTTACAGCCCATGTTTCACTGCCATGTAGCATGGTTGTTCGTACGCATGCGTCATACAGTCTGCCTTTTACTCTGAGTGAGAGTCCCTTTGTCGCCAGCAGGGGTAAGAGCTCTCTAAACTTTGCCCAGGCTATTCTTATTCTAGCAGCTACACTTTCAGCGCACCCACCCCCACTACTAACTTGGTCGCCCAGATAGCGGAAGCTATCGACTACCTCTAGTTTTTCACCCTGGAATGAGATAGAAGTTGTTTCCTGTTTGTTTGCAGTCTTTATTGCACCTGAACATCTGCCACAAACAAAAACTAACTTGCAAGTTAACCTGCCTTTGATGTTGCTGCACCTCTTATGTGTCCATAGCTTGCACCGGGTACATCTTATAGAGTTACTACCTACTCCTTTTCTACATACTGAGCAGGGCCATCTACCTGAAGGGGTTTGTGTTTTATCTACATTCCTACTTATTAGGATTTTGGTTTTAGCTAGGTTGACTCTAAGGCCCTTCAATTCTAGACCTTGCTTCCACACCTGAAACTTCTCCTCTAGTTCTGATAGTGACTCCGCAATTAGGGCAAGGTCATCAGCATAGAGGAGCTCCCAGGGGCAACCTGTCTTGAACTCCTCTGTGATTGCCTGGAGGACTATGGTAAATAAGAGGGGGCTGAGGACGGAACCTTGGTGGACCCCTACCTCTACCCGGAATTCATTGCTGTACTCATTTCCAACCCTCACCTTACTGGCAGCATCTCTGTACATGGCTCGCACAGCTCTCACTAACCATTCTTCTATCCCAAGTTTCCTCATTGACCACCAGATAAGGGATCGGGGGACCCTGTCAAAGGCTTTCTCCATGTCAACGAAAGCCAGGTACAGAGGTTTATCCTTAGCTAGGTATTTCTCCTGCAACTGTCTCACTAGAAATAAGGCATCAGTAGTGCTTTTACCTGGCACGAACCCAAACTGCATCTCATCTAAATTGATTCGCTCCCTAATTAGTTGGGCTATGACCCTCTCTGTAACTTTCATAACCTGATCTAACAGCTTGATGCCTCTGTAATTATTTGTATCTAAAGCGTCACCTTTACCTTTGTAGCAGTTGACTATGATGCTGCTACACCAGTCATTGGGTATGACTCCTTCGTGTATCACCTGGTTCGTAATACGGGTGACTAGGCTATAGCCAACACTGCCAGATATTTTGAGCATCTCTGCAGTGATTCCTGATGGGCCGGGGGCTTTCCCGGTCTTCATACTCTTAATTGCTTTATCTACCCTGGTACTATCAACTCGGATAGCTGGTCCCTCTATTGGGTCGACATACGGCAGGCTCTCTTTCTCCCATTCATTCTCTTTATTAAGCAATCTATCGTAGTGGCATCTCCAGACCTCTTTCTTTGCATCCTCATTTAATGCAAGCGTACCATCATCCATGCGAACACATTTCTCTCCTACAACATCACTATTCTCTCTCCTACACTGTCTTGCAACACGAAATACCTCGAGTCTTTGGTCCTCACGGCGCAGAACATTGGCAAATCTTTCCTTATCTGCTTCCCCTCTAGCTAAATAAACCTGTCGCCTAGCCTCCCTTCTGGCACATTGGTACAATTCCCTGCTACCACCGTTCTTCCAGTCCTTCCAAGCCTGTTTCTTTTGTCTAATAGCCCTGTCTACCTCCTTGCATGGAAAAGTTGGCATTAAAATGATAATGATGACAACAACAGCGACTACGATGATGAAATTAACAGAAAATATTTCTATTTTCATATTTTGTCAATAGATTTACCATTGTAAAAAAATACATTCATTTACCTTTTCTGTCAGTTCATGTAGAAGAAATAGACGAAGTTCAGTGCTGCAACATAGAATGATTATTTTGTTAATCAAAAACCCTTGAGGCACAGAAAGGAGTCAAAAGACACCATCAGAGTAAATAGGACATCAACGAAATGCAGTTTAGTAAATGTAATTTACCTTGCTCTGCCCATGAGCAACATTTCAAGAAGATCTGTAGATACAGAGACTGCAGGTCGGGAACTACCACATTGCTGTAAATTAAATATTTCAAATGTTAAGACGCTAAAACTACAAGAGATAATATAGAAATATATCAATAACACTGTATAACAAAATTTTAATTTCTTATTTTGTCTTTGGTCAGTAAGTGTTATTTCTTATTTGGTTCTATCTAGAAATCAAAGGAAATTACTATTATTCCCTTCAAACTTTGCTTTTGTGACCTGAACATCGAAGTTTTTTTTAAACTGACCTATTTTCCATTACATTTCAGACAGATTCAGCACTGAGTTGCTGAGGCAGAAATAATGTTATAGCAAATATTCTGCTCAATACCACAGATTTGCTTGTCAATTGCTTGACTTTAACAACTTGAGCATATCCCTTAGTGGCTGACAATATGTGCATCTCTGATCATGAGCAGGAGTAGTGAGGTAGCATTATAGTCATGTGTTGAGAGGGATTCTTTAGGGTTTGAATGAATATCACAACAAAAGAAAAGTTTGAAGGAAATATTAGCCATTTTTCATACTTCCCAGGAATAAGCAAATAAGAAATAATGGTTGCAACTCAAGGACAAAAATCATGTTACACAGTGTAATAGAACAACTGGAGCAACTGTCAACAAAGAATATAGAAATGACTTATACATAAAGAAGAAATTAAATCACCAGAAGATATTGGATTTTTGTTCAATCCTCAGCGTTCTTCTACAACTCAGTAAATGCTTATGCATTCAATATTAATTTAGTAGCTATAAAAGAGAGGTGTTCATATAAGAAGTCTGAAGATAAAAACTAAGATTACACCAGTTCCTAACCTTTTTCTCTTCAGCAAACTTTAGCAACTTGTCATCCATTTCCATAAGAATATCTTCCCATGCTTCTGTCATCTGCTGAATTGTGGAGTTCAAGTACTGGAAAAGTTACCAAACAGCATTGATAAAAGATAGTGTTTCATTCATTCAGAGTAATCAAAAGCATTTAAGATTTTTTACACTTGTTTCTGAAAGGAACATCATCATTATTTAACATTGCTTTGGAATCGTGTGGTTTCAGGTTCAGTCCTACTATATAGTACTTAGGGCAAGTGGCCAACCAAAATATAGTGAGTGAATCTGGAAAACAAAAACTGAAGCCCATCATATATATATATCAAGTTTGCTTCTCCTTGTGGCATGAGTTGGAAGGTTTGAGAGGATCCAATGGGTTGAAAGATCTTGTCTTGCTCCTGTGTCTCAGTTTTGACATGATTTCTACAGCTGGATCCCTTTTTGAACACCAACCACTTCACAGAGGGGTCCAGTTGTGTGCATAAATATTATGCTTCTAGAACCTACTTGTCTTTACATCATATCCTAATTGCCAACAAATGTCACCGTCTTATAAATGGTGTCATTTGTTTGCAATCTTCTGTAAAAAAAATGCTTGGGCTTGGGCAAAATATCAACTTGCTTGGAAACAGACAGGGGATTGGCAACGGGAAGAACATCTACCCATAGAAAATCTGCATGAACAAATCTGGCCTAAGCCATGTAAACATGGAAAAGTAGAGGTTAAAATGATGATAAAACGATAATGACATTCCTTTACTATCATCTAAGTGACAGTTGTTGATGGTAACAACACTGTTACCAATCTGTGGCCCTGGCAACAATTACATTCGGATGTGCTTTAAACGTTCTACTGGCACGAGTGCCAATCAGGCGGTACTGTCACCGGCCACATCATGGCTTGTTTACACTTGCCTCAATAGGTCTTCGCAAGTAAAGTTCATTGTCCAATGAATGAGAATTTTGTAAAATAAAAGAAGTATCAAAAAAACGCATTATTTATGGGATAACCCAATATATGGTAAGTTCACTGCCAAGAAATGTACTTACTTCTAAAAGAGAAGATAGTTCTGCATATTTCAGTGCAAGTAATCGAAGTTCTTGATGTCTGCTAGCCAGAAGTGTAGTGTCCATCTGAAAAAAATTTTTTTATTAAATTGAAATTAAAAATAAAAAACTTTTTAAGAAAAGGAAGAGTAAGTCATGCATAAGGATTACGTTATGAAACAGTATCCTTCATTCATGTCAATAATGCAATTTCTACAACAGCAAGCAAGAAATGATAGCAAAACCTTCTCCACAACAGGCCATGATTATTATCAGTGGTTTTAATTCTAGATTTTTTTAATGAATTAGTATATATGAAAATACTTCTAAATCAACAGGTTCTATTTTTCATCATTTCTGATTACCCATCAAAGTATATTCTTCAGCATCCTTGTAATATTGGCCATGTTGTGGCACTGCCTTGAGGGAGTTTTATTGAACTAATCGACCCCAGTACTTATTTCCTTTTTAAACCTGACACTTATTCTATTAGTCTCTTTTGCCAAACCACTAAGTTATGGGGACTTAAACACGTCAACACCAGCTGTCAATCAGTGGAGGAGGGGCAAACATTACATTTAAAAAATTTTTTTTAGCCAAGTTGTATTTTATTTACTACATATTCAAACTGTTATTTGTTGACCACTGATGACTAACACTTAACTATTTCCTTATTTCACTCACACTTGCTTGCTGTTTTAGATTCACTTTATTGTACTTACCGAGGCTAAGTAATAACCACAGTCACCAGAATCATCTTCAGTAACTTCTAGAATTAACCAGAGTGTATACAGATCTTGAGATATCATAGCAGAGTTCACTCGACTTCTCTGTAAAAGGAAAATAAACACAAAGTAAAACAACTTAAATTCATTACTGAACCACTAGACTTGACACAAATATCATTATCATCATCTAATGTCCATTTTCAATGCTGACATGGATTGGATAGTTTGTCCAGGCTCCACTTGCCTGTTTTGGCATGTTTTCTACAGCTGGATACCCTTCCTATGCCAACCACTTTACAGAGTGAGCTGGATGCTTTTTACACGCCACCGGTACGGGTGTGTTTTATGTGGCACCAACACAAACATGGAGTTAAAACCTTTAAGATCACTATAAATGCCATATCCTACTATCACCACATCTCTTCAAGTGAATTATATCCTGAACAAAATAAAGATTGCATCACAAAGACTGGCTTCTTCTTCAAAGCCAGAAAATACTTCAGCCCCTGACATCTAATCCTCTACAAAAAAGGATGGTGATGATGATGATGATGAAGAAGAATCCATACTTATGTAACATAGCCACAATACCTTGCTACTGATAATACATTGAAATCTCATAAATTTATTGCCTACTATATGAATTCAGTTAATTGCATAACTTCAATCATTGAAATTATATAATTAAGCAGAATGAACTATACAACATGCAAATACAATTTTTTAAATGAAAGACAATACCTTGTCCTGAATGCTAGGATGCATTAAGATTATAGATCCACATGGAAATATACCATAAGCAAACAAATAGACATTTCCAACAGCTGAACCAACAACTAGTAGATTTAATCTGAAAAAAATAATAGATGGACGAATAAGAAGAAAAAAATCAAATATGAAAAAACAGACTAAAAATAAAAACACACAATTAATGGTAAGCAAACTATAAGCTCTGAGATGGAAACATTTTAAGTAAGGTACATAAAACAAGCAAATTCTATTAAAAACTACTTATTTTGTAACATACATTCATACTTTATCTTATTGTGGACGTTTATAATTGATGAGTGTGTGTGTGTGTGTATGTGTGTGTGTGTGTGTGTATGATGTGTGTATATGGTGTGTTATATGTGTGTGAGTGTATGTGTGTGTGTATATATATACATATATATATATATCAGGTCATTAAGAATGAAATGTCCAATTTTCTTATGTACCAAGTTTGACAGTTGTTAACTCTAATGTTTTATCCTGACAATTCTTTGTTTTGCAACATTGAAGAGTTACATCATCACTTTGCAAAATGCAATTCATGGTGTCTGATTATATTGTGAGTTTTCTCTCGTAAATCAATTTTTGTGAACCCATGAGTAGATAATAAAATTGTGCTGTTTCTGAATATGAGCTCCATTGTAGAACCAATGCATCCTAGACAGCTTGAAACAACAATCAGATGTTTGGTGAAGATGTGACAAATGAGTGCACTGTACATCGATGGCTTGAGAAGTACCGGTCTGGTGGTTTTACTCTAGATCAGCCCTGTGGTAGACCTGAGAGTGTAGTGAGTGGTTTTTACATGCCACCAGCACGGCATTGACCACATTCGGATGGTGCTTTTTACGTACTACCAGCACAGGGGATAGACGGACGGACGGACGTACATACATACATACATACACACATATATATATATATATATATATATATATATATATATATATATATACACATATATGTATATTTGTGTATATATATATATATACATATATATACACATATGTATTTATGTGTATGTATATGTATATAAATATATATACATATATATGCATATATGTATACATGTGTATATATCGTTGCCAGTGCCCCTGGACTGGCTCTTGTGCGGGTGACACATGAGATACACCATTTTGAGCGTGGCTGTTGCCAGTGCTGCCTGACTGGCCTTCGTGGGATTTTCGAGCGAGATCGTTGCCAGTGCCCTGGACTGGCTCTTGTGCGGGTGGCACATGAGATGCACCATTTTGAGCGTGGCCGTTGCCAGTACCGCCTGACTGGCCTCCATGCGGGTGACACGTAAAAGCACCCACTACACTCTCTGAGTGGTTGGCGTTAGGAAGGGCATCCAGCTGTAGAAACTCTGCCAAATGAGATTGGAGCCTGGTGTAGCCATCTGGTTTCACCAGTCCTCAGTCAAATTGTCCAACCCATGCTAGCATGGAAAGCAGACGTTAAACGATGATGATGATGATGATATATACATATATATGCATATATGTATACATATGTATGTGTGTGTATATACAAATACATATATATGTGTGTGTGTGCGTGCGTGCATGTGTATACATATATATACACACACACACGCACGCATATATATATATATATATATATATATATATGTATATATGGTATGTCCAGGGTAAGACTTTAAGCAGCATCCAGTAGAGGAGTCCTGGTATAGGAGTTCCAAAGTTTCATTATATAAATCTGTACTTACTCTTTTTGATTTTTAACTTTCTTGGCATCTTCAACACTTTCTTCTCTGCAAACATACATCGAAAGACCTCAGTTAATGTAATAATATATTCGGATAATTATACAATATAGGATATAAGGCTATAACATATAGATATAATTTCCAGTTAGAAAGAATATTGAGTGCTTCAACCCAAGTTGAAATGTCTACTGTAACAGAAATTATATTAGTTACATATAATTTATATATTTCTTCCCTAGTCCTCATTGTGATTAATGAGTTAGTTAGCAAAGAAGGGGTCATTCAGTGACCTTTGTAGATTAATGATATTAATGATGTTTCAGTTTGAACACTTTTAGGTCAATGGTCGCAGGTAAAAAGAGGGGTGTCAGAGGGTGAAAGTTCTGTGGGAAAGGATTTAGCAGAAGTCTCTAATGCAGGCCATTGCTGACATTGTCGTCATTTAACAGTCATCTTCCATGTTGCAATGTGTTGGAGGTAACATTGAGAATGATGAGAGGAGACATGCTGCATAACAACAACAAATATAAGAAGAAATAGAAGCAAGATTTGAAGTAAAAAGAACAAGGCTAACTAAAATTAAGCACAAGAAAACGAAGCAACATATCAACCAGAACGATTAAATATTACTAAGAAAATTGAATTGTCATTTTTTTTTTATGGCTACTACACTCGATCAAGAGTATAGTTAAGAATTATCCTTCTTGTAATCAGAAATGCAGATTACAAGGTGGATAACTCTTACAAATAATCTCCCCTTGAATATGTGACGATTTCGTCTTAGTGAAATACATTGCTCTATATTGTTTACAATGTCAGCTAAACAACAACAGTAACAATATTAATTTCATTGCTACTATATTCCTGTTGAGATAAACTGCCTTTATTTCGTTTAATTTTGAAAATAATAAAGTTTGGAACATAAATTAACAAAAAATTCTATCGAAAGATTTTAATTTAGATTAAAACAGATTTCTATCACCAAACCAGGGGTGGTCTTAGGTGGGTTGGTACCAAAAGGAATAAATAACATCTCTGTATTAAAAAGCTTACCTTTTATTAAGAGGTTCTAATTTTGGTAGGTAATGATCTGAAGTATCCTCTGGATAAGCACGAGGAGACCAAGAACTGCCGTCTGGGAAAACTTGAGAAACCCAACTCATACTTGTCACTTCTTCATGGATATTAACTTCATGTAGCACATCAGCATTCTCAATATGACAAAGACATACTTTGCCATGAGTGTAACCAACAGCCAATACTGTAATATACAGCAAACACCATACAGGGTTATAATCTATACTGATCATTGATAGGATTTAGTTTTGGCTTTTATCTTTTACTTGTTTCAGTTATTGGATTGCACCCATGCTGGGGCACTACCTTGAAGATTTAGTCAAATGAATCAACTGCCGGTACTTATTTTTTTAAAGTCTGGTACTTATCCTATCAGTTATTTTTGCAGAACTTCTAAATTACAAGAACATAAACAAACCGACGCCAGTTGTCAAGAGATAGGAGTGGGGACAGACACAAAGACACACACACACATATACACACATCAGGCTTCTTTGTTTCTGTTGATCAGATTCACTCACTAGGCATTGATGACTCCAGGGGTATAATACAAGATACTTTCCCAAGGTAGCATAGAGTAGGACTGAACCTGAAACCATGTGGTTGCTAAACAATCTTAACCATACAGCCATGCCAGCACCTATTCTTGTAGAATGAGTCTTGAATTACAAAATCACATTGTTGTTGGCACTCCGTCGCTTACGACGTCGAGGGTTCCAGTTGATCCAATCAACGGAACAGCCTGCTCGTGAAATTAACGTGCAAGTGGCTGAGCACTCCACAGACACGTGTACCCTTAACGTAGTTCTCGGGGGAGATTCAGCGTGACACAGTGTGACAAGGCTGGCCCTTTGAAATACAGGCACAACAGAAACATGAAGTAAGAGTGAGAGAAAGTTGTGGTGAAAGAGTACAGCAGGGTTCGCCACCATCCCCTGCCAGAGCCTCATGGAGCTTTAGGTGTTTTCGCTCAATAAACACTCACAACGCCCGGTCTGGGAATCGAAACTGCGATCCTATGACCGCAAGTCCGCTGCCCTAACCACTGGGCCATTGCGCCTCCACAAAAAAAAAAAACACATTAAACTAGCTTAAAATAACATAACAACTTAGATCTAATAATGGAATTTATAAAATATGGAAGCTAATTAGAATAAATAGCTCGAGTGTCTTACAAGTAATTAATAAAAAGCTTCCAATTAAAATAGGGAAGTACTTACTCCGGCCATCTGGGCGCCATGCCATACTACCAACAGTAACATTATCAGCTGGAGCAGGAATAGTCCAAACCTTCTGCCAAGAAAGACGATGCAGAACAACCTACCAAACAGAAGAAAAAGTTTCATTGTATAATATTAGAAAAATGGAGCAATATTTTTAATACAAAGAAATGACAGTAAGCATTCTTTAAAATTCTGGGTTTACTAAATTGAAGAATTTTTTTTTAATATTTACCTCCCCTTGAAGATTTGCTAATGCAATAAGGTCCATTTTTGGTGACCAGAGCATTGACGTAACTTCCACAGATACATGTCGATCTTCTGTCTGGCGAAATGTAGACTGTTCCATTTTGATAACGAGTTCCTGGAAATACATCAGATCAGTTTATAATTTACAGTCAGATTTTATTTTTTTAATAACTTAAAAGTAGAGGGAAGTTGTGGGAGAGGAAAACCCAGGAAGACATAGGATAAAGTATTGAAGGCCGATCTCAAAATGCTGAACCTTACAAAGATGATAGAGGACCACAATATATGGTGCATTGTTGTACTGTAAATCCACCTACCAAAACAGAATTGAGATCCTAAAACCAAGGTGCCACATAAAACGCATTGGTGTGGGTGCTGGTGCCATGAAAATAGCACCCAGTACACTCCTTAAAGTGGATGGCATTAGGAAGGGCATCCAGCTGTAGAAACCAAGCCAAAACAGACTATGGAACCTGGTGCAACCTCTGGCCTTGTCAGTTCCTGCCAAGCATCCAACCCATGCCAGCATGGAATACAGACATTAAGTGCTGCTGCTGCTGATGATGATGATGACATAACTTTTTCAACTATTGTGACTTCTGAAATTGCAGTAGCAGGAATAATGTCTCAAAATGGAAAGTCCTATATATATATATGTTAGTTATACACTTTCCACAACTCAAAGAAACTGGTGTAATTCTGAACATTAAACTAATGCAGTGGTATGGTATATAGGAAGATTAAGACATTTTTCACACAGGTGTCTGATCATTAGTTTTTGCAATTCATTTTCTTTCGAGACTTTTGTTACCGGGGGGGGGGGGGGATTTTACAGCAGACACCCATATACACACTTACATTATCACTATATGATTTCTAAAATCATTCACATGCTCAGTAAAAAAAAAAGCAATCAATCTTGATAGCTTAATAGTGTGCATTATGACACAGATCAGTTTGATAAACTGTTCTATAATGCATAAAGCAGTTAATGATGAATTTGTTTTAGCTAAAGTTCAGACTGTTAAGGACAGTCATTTCAACAATATACCTTTATGTTCACTTTAAAAAAAATACAGCACATGGTTGGAAAATAAGGGTCTAGATCAACACTTTTAGCACAATAAGTTCTCATTCATCTAAACTGGTTGTAAAGAATAATTCTATATTCAATAAAAACATGCTAATCATTCCTGAACTTTATAGACAAAAATTTTGTCCAAAATTTGTGACACATACAAAAAGGCACATAACTTGCACTAATGGAAGCTTATATTTGGTGCCCTAACCTTGATAGAGGTACTGAAGAATCTATTAGATTTTGTGATGTTTGATAAAATAGTTCTAGGAAAGAAACATACAAAATGATGGAAATATGTTGATCACAATCAATTCAGCCACTAATTAGATTAAAGCAGTTTTATATCCCAGAAGCTTGGAAAATGCAACAAAATGTCAACGTTCCATCTTTTCTAGATTTCGTGTTTTAATAACAGTGGTATTAGACAAGTGGCCAAATTTATTTATCACAAACACAAGAAAATTTTTTACTTTTAAATGCAATGTGAGTGCATTATTTACTGTAAACTGCATTCCTTGGTATGGTAACTTTCTATCAGATCATCATCATTACATTTAATGTCTATTTTCCATACTGGCATGGGTTGGCCACACCAAGTTCCATAGTCTGTCTTGGCTTGGTTTCTACAGCTGGATGCCCTTCCTAATGCCACACTATCACAATATGTATTGATGGAGCTTTTTCCACTTCCCTCTCAATCACCATTAATGCGCCCCAAGATTCCTTCTATACATCAATCACTCTTATGCAGACGATACCTGCCCCAACCATACATCAGCCACATTCAATCTAAACACCATATCCAAAACCTACATTGATTCCATGAACAGACATCTTAAGAACATTCTCTGATAGGGCCAAACCAATCTTGTCTCTTTTAACAGCAAACGTAGAAAAAACTAAGCACTACTCATATAAAAAAAAAAACACCACTGCACCCTACTTTAACATAAGTAACATTAAACAAGAGCTTTCCCATTCTCTCCAAATAGTGGTCCTCACTATCACCAAGGATCTCTCCTAGCAAAAATATCCTTAACATAGCTAAGACCACATCCCAAAAACTAGCCCGTTTCTTCAGGACCAGAAAGTGTTTCAGCCTCCAACAGTTACAGACACTACAAAATTCAAGTGAAGCCCTGTTATGCACACAAACACCGTGGAACACATCCTGAGAAGATTAAATTGCTAACAGACACACTTCAGCGTCAGGCCCACAGTCATGCTGTCTCCTCTCAGTCTTTTCTATTGCTAGTATAATGGCCTGTTTTACAAAGCTGGCTGGTCTCGCGTAACTTTCTCACGGGTATACACACCTCTAACCCACTCATCACCTTGATGCATTCCTCCACCAGCCCCACATTAACCCCTATTTCCAGTTTTTCTTCCACATAACATTGGTTCTCTTTTCCTTGCTTATGTCTTTCTTACAGATGTTGATTTGCAACAGGTTGAATGGTACGTCTAACTCACCAGTCTCGGAGGGACTACCCCTTCTTTCAGATATAGCAAGTATAAAACTTCTTATCTAAATAGACCCAGTGCATGAGAATGAAGTCTAGCAAGTGTAACTGGGATTCATTGATGAGTTCTCAATGGCACAAGCCATATAGCTATTTAACCTAAATTGTAGTATTGTTAACGCAGGTTGGCACTAAAAGAACAGGCCTTTTGAATCACAGACATTTTGGTCATGACATCCTATCACTTCTTACTAAGGCAGTGTACATCTAGGGTCACATTAAATGTCTCCGTAGAATGTATATAGGAATACATTGTTCAACGAGTCCTTCACTTCTTTTGAGATAGTAAGAAGGGTTTTATTTCAGACTGAACAGAGACTTTTCTTGACTTTATCATGTTGATATGATTTTAAATGTTTAGCAACCAAAAGCTGACACTACAACCACCAAGAAGAACTGACAAGAAACAAAGGAATTTGGTAATTTTTCAGATTAACACCCGCACGATCTTCACTAGGATGTTAGGATCTTAGGATTAGGATTACGGTTAAGGTTTTAGGGTTTGGGTTACGGACTTCCGTCCCTAACCGTAACGCTAACCCTAAACCCTAGTGAAGATCGTGCGGGTGTTAATCTGAAAAATTACCCGGAGTTTTGAGTTGTTTCTTTCGATGGCGGGGTGGGATCAGTTAAAGAAAAGAAAGTGGTTTCCCTCTGAAAACGGATTAACAGTAAACACTGAATATGCTGAAAAACCTAACGCCTAACAGGGTTATGTATGAATGTGAGATACATATAATGGATAAAATACAAAGAAGTTCAAAGAAGAAAGCGAAACTTCAGTTTGAGTTACAAAACTTGACATGATATAGAGACTTTTTATATACTCAAACGATTATGAAATGTGCTTTTGTAACCAAGATATCAGTTATCGATGATATAATTTTCAATAGAAGAATAATCTAACAGTCTGCACTTAAAGTGTAAAATTGAATTGCTGTTAATGATTGGATTTTTCCGGATGCAATTATTTAATTTTCGAGGTGCAATTTGAAAAAAAATTCGAATATTTTACGTATCTGAGATTGTATAATTAGTTAAGTGTGTAAATGTGTTAAGCGAATTCTGATAGAACATGTTGCTTGTCAGCAGAAATTTCGCCGCTAAAAGGTAAACAAACCGTCTGAGAATGAAAGCATGCAAGGAAATACAAAGGCAAAAAAAAAAATAATAAATTGGAAATTCTCCACACTTCAAAACCTATATATGAAATATTTGATTGAATATTCAATAAAAGAAAAGTATAATTAATCCTTCTTTTTTCATTCCTAATTAAAATACTCTAAAATATAGAAACCATCAAGTTTATCTTTTTATCTTTCATCGTTTACTTATTTGTCTTTGGACTGCAGCAATACTGGAGCACTAAGGGTTTAGTCGAACAAATCGAACCCAGCTGTTATATTTTTTTAAGCCTGGTACATATTTTATCGATCACTTTTGCCGAAATGCTACGTTACGAAGACGTAAACAAACCAGCACCGGTTGCCAAATCGTGGTAGGTGCATACAGAGACACAACGACACACAGATGTATGAATATATATATATATATACTTTTACTACTTTCGGCCACGCTGGAGCACCATACAAATTAATTTTAAAAAACATCCGTGGTTAATAAAAGTAGATTTTTCGATACAAACAAATGCAGTGGAGAAATTTTATCTTCATTCTTTTTTTTTTTTTTCTTATCCTATACATTTATATTAATCATAAATTATAAATAAACCGAAGTAAATAAATAGATGGCTTAACAGATAATTACTTTCAAAGATTTCCCTCGTCTTGGAAATCGGTAGAAACTATTTGAGTTGCAACTTCCGGTGTGGAATATGATAATGAGGTTTAAATTTATAAAGTCGACAGATGGCGCTTTGTAGAGATTCGACCAATCAGAATCGAGCTCAGAATTTCAACAAGGAACCGCGGTCATTTCAATTTAGAATCCTTCTTCGGTTTTTGCATATGTAATATTTGAATATTTGTTAATACTAAATTACCATAGGAGTATCTTATTTATTTGGTGAGTTTGAATCTTTGTTTATTTATATCGCTATTTCAGCTAAAGAATTCCATGTTTCATTAATTTTTCTTTAAACAATGAGATATTTTAAGCTCCCCCCCCCCCTCACTTCACCCTGATGAAAACACCAAGACACGTTTTTTGCTTCTTTTTAATTGCTACGGTTTACCACACATATGTTAAAGCTCCGGTGATTTACTTACGAACCATATAATAATATAATTAATAAAGGCATAACTGTTACAATTCTTTTTTTTCTAAATAACAATACAATCAAGTATGCAGGTTTCACCAACTTGACTGCACCCTTTCCCCCCCTTCTCTGTAAGGTGTCGGTTCTGCTTAATATTTCTGACTCCCGAATCGATATCGAATTCATATATTTAGATGTCTTCTAATTCACATTATTTGTATGTCATCTTTCTTAAATGCAGAATTTAGTGTGTGGAAATATATATACATATATATCTTTCATTTTTTTTTCCGTTAACCACTCCTGTAATTTCCTCCTAGAATTTCAATGTGTTTATATATGCATGTATGTGTCTGTGGCATCTGTGTAACATAATATATTTTAATCTAATACTGCTACTGTTGCCTGTAACGGATAAGATTACCTATATATATAATAGAACTCAAAACAAGAGAATATGGGTGGGGTATTAATCGGTAGGTTTCAAAGTGACTCGATTGCTAAGAGTTTCGTGTTTTTTGGTAAATGGTAACGCTTCGAAACTATCGACCTTAGGAGTCACTCTGTAACTTCTGCCGATTATTAATTAAAAGCATGAAGACGGTACCCTTGACCTTTTTACATGGCTACCGAAACTGGTAGATGAGACGGAGGAAACTATTTTCAAACAGAAGGCCTAACCCAAATCCTTGCAATAGAGTTGACTCTGCCAAATGCATCTTTGGATGCCTGGTGGACAGGTGACGGGATCTGATCTCTGAATTTAAAGCCAAATACTGCAAAACATCCGATTTTCTTAGAGATCCGCCAATTCCCCCATCCTCTATTTGTATTCCTTTTTATCAACAACGAAAGGAGGAAAGGAACAAAAAATAGTAAATATATATGATTTCTGTATTGATATAAGTATATTTCAAAGTGAACCGTCATTATTAACAGAATCTAATTTCTCCTTTATTACTTTTCACTTCTGGCTTTTAGAAACTTTTTTTTTTAAGAAGAGAGAGGATGGGGAAGTGGTTACATTTCAAAGAGGAAAAAAAATACAAGCAATTCATTTATTTCAGACCCATCTCTTCAGAATCATTTTTTATTCCCCTGCTTATTCTAGGTCATATAGTATGTGCGTGTGGGTAGGGGTGTCATTTATGAGTTTTTCATTCCCTTCTTCTTCACACACACACATACATATATAGTAAGTAATGGTAAATATTGCAAGAAAAAGGAAGATACAAGTGTAAATACTTCATAAAATTTAGTTTTATAAATGATTGGCAAAATTCTGGTTTAAAGATCCCATATAACCCTTCGTAACGTTTTTTTTTTTGAATTTTCAGAAATATTTTTGCGAATTTGTTCTGCGTACGGGAATTCATACAATTAGGGGGGGGGGGGTTAACCCCTCCCCAACTTAAAAGTTCCACTCGTTTTCGAATTTTTTAAAAAATTAGAATTTAAAATACGGACAGTCCAAATTTTTTGCTTAAATCCCAATAGTGGGCCACCCTTCGGTGCATCATCATTCCATTAAATGTATTTATGGGAAGAAAAATATTGAAGAACATCAATACATGTCAGAGTGACAAAGAAACGAGGAAGGTATCAGGTGGTCGTTGAATGTGCTAAAAATAACAGCTAAATCACCCTTAAATTATTCTCGTTTTTTTTGTTTTTTTTTTGTGTAGACCACAAATTTGCAAAAATTATCGGAAAATTAGAATTCTACATAGAGAATTTCTCTAAGAATAATTTCTTAAAGAAAACCTAAATAAACTCTACAAAAATCTGTCCCCAATTAAATTATTGCATATATCAGAAAAGTTCTATTCTCTGTTTTATTTCTCAATATCTTATAAAGTGGTTAGATTTTAAGAAAATACGTAACATTATACAAAAGAATATGTTTAAATTGATGGTTTTAGTAGAGCTCTACAATGGCCAACAGAAAGAGTGAAAAATCAAATAAGATTTTAAAATTTGACAGTTCACATTCCTCATAGTTATGGTAGGATTGTTCAACAATGATTATTACTTGACCCATTTTCTATTGGGTTGACTTAATTAGGGCACACAGCACGTTATTCATTGTCTTTTTAATTACTTACGAACCATATAATTACTGAACTTGCTGGTTGTAGATCATTGTGGGACGATCTCAGTGAATGAAGATGTACAACACTTTGAAGGGAAATGGTTGAAAAGAAGAGGTCCATGACTGTAATTGCTTTTCCAGCAAACTTGAAGGTTCAACTAGTCGCTCTACATCAGTCATGGGTAATCCACAGCCTGTGAGACTTTCAGAATGGTATCTCTCTTTCTCTCTCTTTTACTTGTTTCAGTCATTTGACTGCGGCCATGCTGGAGCACCGCCTTTAGTCGAGAAAATCGACCCCAGGACTTATTCTTTGTAAGCCTAGTACTTATTCTATCGGTCTCTTTTTTGCCGAACCGCTAAGTTACAGGGACGTAAACACACCAGCATCGGTTGTCAAGCGATGGTGGTGGGGGGCAAACGCAGACACACAAACACACATATATATATATATATATATATACATATACATATACATATATACGACAGGCTTCTTTCAGTTTCCGTCTTCCAAATCCACTCACAAGGCTTTGGTCGGCCCGAGGCTATAGTAGAAGACACTTGCCCAAGGTGCCATGCAGTGGGACTGAACCTGGAACCATGTGGTTGGTAAGCAAGCTACTTACCACACAGCTACGCCTAATTTCACAAGGAAAAATAACATTTATTAATAGCGCAGCCCACTTCTCGAAAAAGGTTGCCCATCTCTGCTTTATGTGGTCATTCTACCCATTGGAAATAGCAACCAAATATCTTGGTGTACTCTCTATTGGCCAAGAAAAGAAGACACTGAATAATGTGATCTTTAGAAAAAGCTTACAATCATAATTCTGCTCGTTCAAGGTCAACTTGGGGATCTATTTTAAAACGGGGGCCACATTTTTCATTAATGTTTTACGTAGTGTTTTTGGTACGGAAAGACTTTCAAACTTCGTATACTTATCTATTTTGTGTTATAGAACAGAAAAATATTTTTGTATTCGAATTTATTTCATGTAAAAAATTGTCTTATTTCGATAATTTCAACCAATCACTGACAAGTATTCAGTTGTTAATATTTACTCCTTTGGCTGATTAAGCGATGTAAAGCGTATTTAATCTCCATACCTTCGTTTTATTTGCTTTTTTCATTTTAAATTTGCTTTAACCCTAACCCTAACCGTAGGGTTAGGGTTAATTGTTTCAGAATCGTTTGTTTATGTAGTCGGCACTTAATGTATATCGGCTGAATGGACGTCAGTGATTGGTTGAAATTACAGAAATACGACAACTTTAACATGGAATAACTTATGGATTTCTTTTTTTTTAAAGAAGACTAAGAGAAAAAGATGTTTTATATGACACATTCTACCAGTGTTCCAAGTTTCAAAGTGTTTCGTTAATGAAAAATGTGGCCCCCGTTTTAAAAAAGATCCCTAGCTGACAGTTACTGAAACACAAATTTAAACATGAACAAAAACTTGCCAAAAGGTTATTAGAAAAATAGCATTTAAATTGCAGTCTGCAAAAGGAAGGACTCATTCAGTAATGTAGTCTTAGATATTCTATGTTTGGTGGTGGAGGGTGGGGTTTGGTATTCATGGCTAGAATACTTTAGATCTTAGTTCTCTTCAATCATAGATAACCTGAAGCTGAACAAACAGGAAAAGATTGTACATACTCCTAACAGTACTGTTACATAGCTGGAACTATAATGATTTAAATACACATAATTAAATATATAATTACTGAGGATGTTGGAGGATTTGTCAGTAGTACCATAAAAATTGTTTATCCTTGTTGCTTTACATAGACAATTCACAGCAAATATGTGTCTCAGAGTTGAAAGAAAATATCTCACATACAAATTAGAACCAATCTTTCACTTTCAGGACTTTCTGGTTGAAAGGTTTGTGTCACAATTTAGATTACTGATTTCTGAAAACAACCTCTGTTGTATTATACACACACCAGTTCGGTGTAACAGTGATTGATGGTTGACAGTTATTAGTGAGTGTATATATGTGTCTCTTAATCAGAGGAGGAAGGGCAGCAATTAATGACTTTATTTAGCAAAGGCTCCAGAGACGAGACTATAAGAGGCAAAATATTAGGTTATCTGAGACCAGAGAGCAAGTGTATGTGCTTGCAACAAAGTGGACTCTACCACAGGCAAAAAAAAAAGAACAGGAAATAGATTAGGTCTACTACTCATGAACTGGTACAGACCAGTGTGAGTTAACCTGAGACCTTGGAAGAAGATACTCACTCTAGGTGTTGGGCAGTGGGATCAAGCACATGATAATGACATAATCTTCTTAACCTTGGTTATACTTAAGGAACAAATAGAACTACCACATCAAATATAGCCTTGAGAAACTATTAATAGAGAGAATAAATGTTGTGTTGATGCTGTGTTTATGTACAGAAGGACTAGTGTTGGGTATGCTAGCTCCCAACATTCATCTTTTCTGCTAACTGCTCTAATAACTAATCTTATATATAAATGGCAATTTCTGTCTGGCTGCCACCATCTTGCTGCCCAAACCAGGGAACCAATCTTCACCAAACTTTCTATACATGTTGAACTAACATCCAGTTCAACTACAGGCTTATTGGGTTTCAATAAACGGAAGATATTGTCACAGAATTCTAAGATTTTACACCAGTTATTTTGATGTCCTTTCACAAAGACACTCTACCCTACTGTCTAGCTCAGTGTCTCTCAATCATTTTTTTTACCTATGGACCCCTTTGATTCCTATTGTACTTAGATAGACTCTCCTAGCCATTCATCATCATCATTTAATGTCCGGTATTCAGTGTTTAAAAAATCCTATTCTTATAATTAAATATTATTAGGAAGTTTATATAAAAAAAAAAATTTTAATATTTTGTGTATTGTAAGAGGTTATAACCAATTTATCGCGAATAAATTTTAACAATATTTTATATGGACCCTTAAGGTCCATATAGACCCTTGTTGAGAACCACTGATCTAGCTTGTAAAGAATAGCTTCAGCTACACAGTGGACATCATGGTGATAGAATAATATTGTACATGAAAGGCGGCGAGCTGGCAGAAACAGCATGCTGGGCGAAAAGCTTAGCGGTATTTTGTCTGCCGTTATGTTCTGAGGTCGACTTTGCCTTTCATCCTTTCGGGGTCGATAAATTAAGTACCAGTTTACACACTGGGGTCGATGTAATCGACTTAATCCGTTTGTCTGTCCTTGTTTGTCGCCTCTATGTTTAGCCCCTTGTGGGCAATAAAGAAATAAGAATAATATTGTACATGTGGCTTTTTAACATTGAATAGTGTGTCTGAAAGAAAAAAGTGGATGGTGGCAACTGGAATATTTTTGATCATAAGACTCCTTGATTATGGTTTTAAGTTAAGTGACACACTCAAAAGAAGTACAAGAAATCAGAAAGCAAACTATTGAGCTATAAATTACTTGTAAAAAAATCAGTCACAGATTTGTTCAGGAATTAAAGCCAAATATTAGACACTAATGATGTTATTTTTTTTTTTTTTTTTTTTTAAATAATTGCATTTCTTATTACGGTTTTCTGATCAGATAAAGCAGAAAACTGCTAACATTATTGGAATCTGTTTGGTTTTTACCATATTTTCCGGTATACAAGTCAAATGTTTCTGGCCAAAATTTACAAGGCGAAGAGGTAGGTTGACTTATACACCAAGACAACTTTGGAGGACCAAAAATTCCATGTGGAATGCATCAGGTTTTGGAAAGGTGATGACAATGTCTGAATGTTTACACTATAGACTATGTTGACTTGTATACTGGAAAATACTGTAACTGTCATAGAAAGCATGTTTTTTTTATTCTCTGTATTTACAGAGATTAGGTGATCCTTTTGGGTAATATATCTGCTTCTATATTTTTAACATATTTATTCTCTCTTTTTCTTTTTCAATGTTTAGATGATGTCAGTACTCCAGAAGGAGTTCAACAAGAGTGTTGTCCGACTCAGAAATTGTATGCCCGAGAAGTTTTTCTCATTATGTTTAATGCACTTATCTGTTGTGCTTGACTTAAATGACAGTGGTTTGGAGGAAATACTGTCTGACAACAAACCAAAAAAGCCTCTTACTCCACTCCGGAAAAAGAAAAATGGTCAGATATTCTTTATTACAATTTCATATTTTGTTCAAGACTGAAAACTATTTGCTGCTTCTTTTCTTTTTTCTTTTTCCACAATTAGATATTAGTTAGCATCCATGTTTTCTCACAATTGTACTTCAATATTTGATACTTAAAAGTAATTAATGCAGCTTCCTCATACAAGAAATAGAAGCTAAATTTCTTTAATCTTATAAAGAACACACTGAATAATGTAGTTCAGAGTATGCTATTCCTAAAGAAAAGATGGTATAATTATGGTTTCAGTGCTATTAATCATAGGTCTACTGGCTTAAAGCTAAACTACATCACGACCACCAAGAACTCTTAATTAAAATAGTCATTTTGCAGGTTACTTGGCGACCTCACTAGTGCCGACACCACATAAAAGGCACCCAGTACACTCTAAAATGGTTGGTGTTAGGAAGGACATCCAACTGTAGAAACCATGCCAAACCAGACATTGCAGTTAGGCACAGTCATCTGGTTTGATGGCTTCTCTTGAACCATCTAACCTATACCAGCATGAAAAATGGCAGTTAAATGATAGTGATTGGGAGGAGTCTGACTAACTTCTTGGCTTCTTGCCTTTCCCTTTTGTTGTAACAAAGTTCTTAACTGTAAATGTAACTTTCAAATTGTACTCCATCTTGGGTCAGAAAAATTACTCTTCATTTATCTCATTTTATGTATCTTCAAATTTTTCATACCTTGGAATAAAAATACCTGGATAATATTTTGGAATATCTGACACGAAAAAAAGAGTTTCACAAAAGATTCATTTTCAGATATACTGCTTGAATATTTATGCTTTAACTTTTCCGATTATACAACCTCTGGTTCATAAATTATTACTTCCTTGTTATGCATGTTAATGGAAGGATGAAAAATAAACCCCTTAGCATTCAGATTACTATGTCAAAGCTTATGCATATTTATTCACATTGTTTTGAATTGATCCTGCATTATCAAAGTTTTGACAATGTGATTGTTTATGTTTTGAATGACATTGTAGAGTAGGTGTGAGAGATCATCATCATCCAGTGTTTTAAATCCAGGTTTTGGGCATCCTCCCAATCTCCTCCTCCACCTGTTCCCTCTGTGTTTCCTCAGTTTACCTCACTTTCACGATCCATTTACCTCAAACTCAAGCACCTTCCCCAACACATGCCCATACCACTGCACTCCATTCACCCTTGCCAGCTGTTCCACCGATTCCTCCAACTCCAGCATCCCCATCAATTCCTCAGTTTTCCTCTTATCAAACAGCTTTCTCTCACCATTGCTCTCTTGGCCCGTCTCAAAATTGCCATCTCACTCCCCTTCAAACACTATGTCTCACTCCTATACAGCATTGCAGCTCTCACGCAACTCCTAAAGACCCTTCCTTTCATCTTCAATGAGAATCTTTTCCCATATAACAATGCTCCACATTCCCTGAACTTCACCCAGCTAAGTCTCATTCTTGCTGTCACAGCTGCTTCACATCCATCCTTTCTCCCAAATAACAAAACCCTCTCACCATTTCCACCTCGTCACATAGCATTTCCACTGGTTCCACCAGCCCTCCAACTCCTTTCTCACATCTTCCACAAACAAACTCACTTGCCAGTCTTGGGGTCACCTTCTTCATTTTCATACATCTACCATGAATCCATTTCTCACATCTCATACACAACACTGCATTTGCCATTACCCTCCTCTCACATACACCACATGGATCCACCTTACTAGCATTTCTCCTTCTGCCCTGAGGTTTACCTTCAGACTCTTGCTTTCAAACGCCTCCTTCCATTTCCAAAACTTCTCTCTCAATCCCTCCATTGTCTCACTCATCAGAACAAGGTCATCTGCAAACAGTATCTCCATTATCAATCCCTTTTTTTGCAGTCTCTGTCACTACATCAACCACAATTGCAAACAACAACAGTGACAACACAGATCCCTGATGCACACCAATTTTCACCAGATCAGATCTGGCCAATTTGAGCATAAGAATAGTAGGATACATGGACCTGATATGGATGGTTTAAATGCCAAAGGGTTAAAGAAACAACAATAATAATGACAGTAACAGAAGCTGGACCTAGTGTAACTAATCATTTGTCACAGTGAACAGCAATAATTGTCTACTTCTACCATCAGTTAAAATGATGGAAAGAATAATAGTAACAAAGATATATTCAAGAGCAAAGATTTAAAAACATAGGATTTGAATATATAATGATTGGAATTTAATAAATAATTTAACATATCTGTAAACAGTACTTTCCAACCTGGGGTACTAAAATTCATTTCACTAAGCACTGGGTATATCCAACTTCACTAACCTTTGAATACTATTACAGAAGTTTTAAGGAAGGTTTCTGGCCAATTAGACTTGTTATCAAATGGTATGCTAGACTAACAAATGTAGTTAGAAAACACTACATTAGACAGTGCTCTGACATCACCTAGGTTGCGGTGGTTGAAACAAATTTTGATTGTCATAAGATCATACCATTTAAATTCTCTGACAGTATTCTTCCTTGTTTGCTAATATTTTCTCTTTATTTCAGAAAGTAAAAGTGGTCTGTTTGGTAGTCAGTTAACTGGAGAGAGCATTGCTTCAATATTTCGTTTGATTGAATTTTTAAAACATCAAGAAAGTAAGGGTTCTTTTGTTTCTTTCTTTTTGTTACATTTTTATGTATTTTGCTTGGGCTTTGAGTGATTTGAACTGTTTAACCCTTTTGATACGAACCCTCCTCAGAGTATTCATAGTTTTATGATACAAACTTCCTGTTTTAAATTAATCTAAATTATAATCTTCAATCAAAATTTTGTTAAATTATGTTCCAAACACCAGCTTAAATAATGACAATGTTACTTTACTAAATTCTTCATTTTTAAAATTAATTGAAATAAAGGCAGTGTATTTCAACAGAAGTATGTCAAAAGGATTAATCAACATAAATATAGGTATCATTGCCATTCCTGTACTTTTTTTTCTGTTCTTTTCTTGCTTGAACAGATTTTCTGACGCTAATTATGGACATTTCTCCTTCAAAACTAATTTAGCTAATGTTGTTATTCTTTTTGTAACTTCCTAGCAAGTATAATAGATATATGCTCTGAAACTAAAATGCTTGTGGATTTTAAGCTGTTCCCTTATGCTTTTTAGATATTACCTTGTATATATAGTGTCTCAAGTAAAATATATGTTTTATCTTTAAATGTATTCTGTATATTCTCTCATTGATATATATTGTAATATGAAATTGCTGTTGTTTTACAGATATTGAATGTGAAGGTTTATTCCGTAAGACAGGCAGTAATAACCGACAAAGTGTTTTGAGAAGCATGCTTATTCAAAATAATGAATTAAATCTAGAAAGTGGGAAATTCTCACCTCATGATTGTGCTTCTGTTTTGAAAACTTTTTTGAAAGAACTTCCTGAATGTCTTATGATGGACAAATTTTCTAAAGCGCATATCCAATTGACAGGTAAGAATTTTATGTGTAGCCTTGTCTTAAAATGATGATTGTAAACAAGCATCACTATCATACACACCATGTCCATCTGTAGCCTTCCTTGAAAAACATGTCTGGCCATGGAGAAATATTACTTTGCTTGGAAACAGATAAGGGTTGGCAACAGGAAGGGTATCTGGACGAGAAAATCTGTCTTAGAAAATTCTATCAGACCTATGATGCAAGTATAGAAAAGAGGACATTAACCCTTTCGCTACTGTATTTATTTTGAGATGCTCTGTTTCTTTCAATTACTTTAAATATAACAAAGAATTTAGTAAAATAACTTAGTTATCATTCAGCTAGTGTTAGGAACATAAATTGTGACTAAGGTTTGGTGGAAGATTTTGATTCAAAACTTGTACTCAGAGCCAGAGCCGGTTTCAGCCAGGTTGGTAATGAAAGGGTTAAATTACAATGAATGAAGATACACATGTAGAGAAAGAAACAAAAGATAATAATAGCATTCAATGCATAGTAGGTGTCGTAAATATCTAAAAAATTGGCTCTGTTTTGTAGATGTAAATGTATCCATAGTATCTTCAGATGTATGTAGTCAGAGAAATGGGGTTGAAAGACGATTTCTAGATGTGAAGTAATGGGATTCCATTGATCAATTCAGGTCATGTGAATAGTTTAATAAAACAGTGACTTCAGATAATTTCATATATGCTACCATCTGACAAAGAAGACAGTCTAGCGGCAGCAGGTTTAGTGACCCTGCTGAAGAGTTGAAGTTATTTCATGTGATGAAGTAATCAGTTTGGTGGTGTCTGGATACAATTCAGTTTGCATGTCATGCATACCTGTATGGAGTAATTTTAGTCAGGTGTGCTCTGGTAGGCCACAATTAGTGGGTACACAGAAGAGAAATATTCACTAGAAACAACCAGGTATTGCATGGGCCCAGCTAGGACTAAGGTAGTATTTCTGGGATCTCAGCATTTTATTTGTGTGTGTGTATGTACATACATACAACAGGCTTATCTACAGTATCTACCAAATTCAGTTCATGAGGTATTTGTCATCCCAAGGCTATAGATGTTCATGTAAGGTGCTGTGCAATGAAATCCTGCTCAGGACAAATGTGGTTGTAAAATGAGTTTTTACACTACATGGCCATGTTTGCACCTATGTTGTTAATGTCTATTCAGAGGGAAGCAGTTTCGCCCAACAAATTTTTTTCTTCTTTATGTCTAAGTTGCTTAATTACAATCTGAATTTCATGTCACCTTGTTTCACTCCAATATTGTATATTTTTTCTCTCTTCAGAAATGGCACGTCACTGTAAGCTGGAAAATAACAAGAAGCAAGCGAAAGTACTAAAAGCCATCCAACTGCTCATACTTCTGCTCCCTAAAGAGAACACTTTACTACTTGAATGTTTGCTTGATCTCCTCTCTAAAGTTGTAACCGAGAAAAAAAATCGAATGACAACCAAATCTCTTGGCACTATATTTGCACCCCATTTCCTCTGCCCAAGAAATGTATGTCCTGATTTGATTTTATTCACTCTTTGGCATTCATTGAATTTTTGTTTTTAAATCAGTAAAATATCAGTTCTTAAGAAATTTTGGTTTCCTGACCCTTTCCTTTTAAAGTTATAAAATGTAAAATATTGCCATAGTCAACTCAGCATATAGTGTACTTAAATGGATTTCCCTATAATCAGTTAAAACTAATTATTTTGCTTCTTTTATCTTTTACTTGTTTCACTCATTTCACTGCAATCATAAATATTGTATTGTGATAAGAGTATAAAAGTTTTTTTATATTTTCTAAAGCAATTGTTATATTAATACTAAGGTATTGTTAGCACACCAGGCAAAATGCTCAGTGGCATTTCATCCATCTTTATGTTCTGAGTTCAACTTTACCTTCCATCCTTTTGGGTCGATAAAATAAGTACCACTTGAGCACTGGGGTCATTGTAATTGACTTACCCACTTCCCTGGAATTGCTGGCCTTTTGCCAAAATTTGAAACTAATAATAAGGTATTGAAATCAAAATGAATAGACTAGTGCAATTAATGTTATGCACCAAAATTAATGTAATCTGTTTAGCAACCCATGTAGCGTGACATAGATTTTTACTCTGGCTTGTCTTTAATATTATATATCACTGAAGTACAGTGAGCTGGCAGAATCACTAGCATGCCAAGCAAAATGCTTAGCAGAATTTCGTCTGCCTCTACATTCTGAGTTCAAATTCCACCATGCCTTTCATTTTTTTAGGTTCAATAAAATAAATACAAATAGAGCACTGGGGTCGATGTAATCGATTTACCTCTCCTGCAAATTTGCTGGCCTTGTGTCAAAATTTGAAACCAAATTACTTATAGCATCAACTTTTACAATGTATTTGTAATTTATGTATGCTTCAACTTTAGTGTTAATTTTCAACTCTTGCAAAGAATTTTCTGTGGAAAATTGCATTATAGAATGTGTTCCAAGTCAACCAATATACATTTGAAAAAAACCTCTGAAGATATCACAATTTTTAGAATGAATTTCTGTAGTGCTCATTTTTACACAAAGTATCAGCTATAGCACTTCAAAAGTAAACTTGGAAATCTTGTAATGGTGATGGTAACCCAGTCTAATGTGATGACAATCATTCCTTGTTCACATTATCCAAGAACTTTACAGTTTTACTTTGGCCGTGCTAGCTGTCTCTCTATTTTCACAGAACAGTTCTGACACAAATAATGGATAACAGAAGTGGTTTCTCATCATTTAAGATAAATTTTCTCTTGCAAATTCAAGTATTGAATAACGTTATCATAATTTATGTAAATCATATGAATTAGCATTGTAGAGCATCTGATCAGACACTTTACTATCATAGTTAATTCTTCACGATGGAGTCTAACTCTTGATATAATCAATAAAACAAGAATCAGTATGATATTATAAGTTCAAGGCAGAAATGTTAGCATGCTGGGTGAAATGCTTAGCAATATTTCGTCTGTCTTTAGGTTCTGAGTTCAAATTCCACTGAAGTCAACTTTGCCTTTCGTCCTTTCAGGGTCAATAAATTAAGTACGAGTTGTGTACTGGGGTTGATCTAATTGACTGGTCCCCTCCCCAAAAATTTTGGGCCTTGTGGCTAGAGTAGAAAAGGAAATTGTGATAAGTTCAATTGACTATTCTGCCTTCCCTGTGTCCCTAGGAAATAAAAGGTTATTAGGGTTTTTTGGTGTTTTTGTCTTGTTTTTTATCTGGTATAATTTTACATGTAATGTTTTGGTCTCTCTTCAATAATGTTCATTCTCTCTCTCCAGCTCTCACCTTCAGAATTCCATGTGGCAGCAGAAAACTTTTCTGAACTTACAACTTTCATCATTGAGCAAGCTGGTGATGTATTTAAGGTAAACT
This sequence comes from Octopus bimaculoides, assembly GCF_046866305.1. Taxonomy (NCBI): domain Eukaryota; kingdom Metazoa; phylum Mollusca; class Cephalopoda; order Octopoda; family Octopodidae; genus Octopus; species Octopus bimaculoides. The sequence continues at coordinate 41,826,631 of NC_142929.1, read as the reverse complement.
CTTTAGTGTGTATTTCTATTTCCATGTATCATACTTTATTGTCTTTTATCTTTTACTGGTTTCAGCCAGAGGTCAAGACCATGCTATGGCACCACCTTTATATGGGTGATTTTTTTTTAATAAATTATCATCATTATATTTCCATTGCAGATACCTAAGGATTTAGCCAAAGATGTAAACCAATTCTGGATGGATATGGAGAATCCAAACAAATCACCAGAAAACTTTTTTGATATTACTGAAAGCACACATCCTCTGACTTCTCGGGTTTGTATAAAATTATAGATCAACTTTAGTATAAACTCTTGCTCTATAATTCTGATTTCAACATTAGATTATTTTCCTCCTACTGCTGTCACGATTAGCAAGTGTAGCAATTTGAATCGCAGCCATATGATGTACCAACTAACATTCTCCTGATTGGTTAACTAGGTTATTGATTTTGATTTCAAGCAATACTAGATATGTTGTACTGTTGAACTGTGACCATGCTGGGGTACCACTTTGTAGGGTTTTAGTTGAATGAATAAAGCTCAGTTAAAGACGGGTACTTATTCCATTGGTTACAGGGACATAAACAAACCAACACCAATTGCCAGTGGATTGGGGCAAACACGCACACACTCACACTCATATATATGACAGGCTTCTTTCAGTTTCCATCTACCAAATCCGTTCACAAGGCTTTGGTTGGCCCAGGGCTGCAGTAGAAGACACTTGTCCAAGGTGCCATGTAGTGGGACTGAACCCAGAACTATGTTGTTGGAAAGCAAACTTCTTACCATACAGTCTTACCTGCACCTATCTACATTTTTTTTCTTTATTCCATTATATTTTGTAACACATGATTTGCCTATTTAGGGCTGCCTTAATGGTGAGGAAAATTTATGGAAGCTTGCACCTCATCTGTTTGGTACCTTGAGGTTTGGGGTTTTATTGAGAATTTTTAGATATTTATGGATGAAAAATCTTTCAAGATTTTTTTCTCCAGTTTAATATGGCAAGGAAATGTTATTTTTCCTTTGCTTTACTTCATCTTTTTGCTTCCTTTTTTTTTTTTTTCAATGCTGTTTTTATTGAGTTGTGACAAATATATATATATGTATGTATATAGGAATTATTACTATTGGAATTTGAAGTTTCTTGAATTGTAAGTTTGAGTTTCACTTTAACAATTGAAGTAGGAAGCAGCATAACAATACATAGGTAAAAATATTTGAAAACGTAGAAGATAGAATGCATCACAGACAGAACAGTATAATTATCCATAAATACAAGATTTTTTTTCTTTTATATAGTGTCACCATTAGCCACACTTTTACCAAAATCTTCACTACCTCCATAACCAATACAAATAGAAATATTGCAAAACTCTGTGTAATTTCAACAACCCTAATATCTACCCTTTCAGTGGTGTGTGGCTTAGTGGTCAGAGTATTTGGTTTGCGATCATAAAGCCATGAGATCGATTCCCAATGGTGTGTCATATTCTTGAACAAGACATTTTATTCCCTGTTGCTCCAGTCCACTCAGTTGACAAAAATGAGTTATACTTGTAACTCATAGGATCAGCCATGTCACATTTTGTGCCACCCTAAGGATGTGCATGTCCATGGAGTGCTCAACCACTTGCACATTAATTTCACAAGCAAAGTTTTCTATTGATTGGATCAACCGGAATTTTTGTCATCATAACTGATGGAGTGACAGTAATGTATTAGTTTTAAAGCTTTTCTGCAGATAACTATGGAACAAAATGGTATATAGGACTTACTGAAAATCTCTCTAACCCTCTCCTGACTATATATTTAATGAAATTCACTGTTCACTGGTTTCAATTAGGTTTGAAAATGATCAAGAATTTAAAGAGATTTGGTAAAAATAACTAATATTTTTATTACTAAGCTACCTGAAATTATGATGGAAGGTTTTTTTTTTTTTAATGTAACCATTTGAAAAATGAAATGAAAAGTGGTCTGGAGTATGTTGGTAACCAAACAGCTTTAAGAAAGATTTTTACATTGTATGACATTCAAACATTCAGAAGTCTTTCCTAATATAGCTGGAGTTTAAATGATACTATTAACAATTGTAAAATAGATTGGTCCATGCTAGAACACACTCCTTAGTAATGGTTCTTGAAGACGTGATCTCTGTCTCAGAGAGGTTGAATCTTTTATCACTAGTGAAATCTTGCAACTATTCTCATTGCTAACCTCTAATGGTTTCCCAACTACTAACTGGTTGAAATAGTTTATTTCCTATATGGTGGATTTGTCATATAATTTTCTTCTTTTTAAATTATTTTGTTCATCGACACCAAAACTTTAGTGAAAATAGCTCTCTTGCTTATGTCTGCTTACAAATGTAATACTGAAGACATGAAAGCTTCATATTTTTTTTTCTTGAATAGATGAAAATATCACATTCTGCACATGGCAATTGATTAGATATGTGTATAGCACATTTTCTAACTTCATCAATAGTCAATATTAGATCTTGATGTACTGCTGACCAATCATATTGCAAATCATAATTACAAATACTTTTGCTTGTATATTGCCACACTGCTTACGTACTTCAATCGTTCAAATAATTAGTAAGGTGTAACTCACCGTTATAATTGAAGTAGCTTTGGTTCCTAATAAAATCTACACACTCTACAATGTATTAAGTACTTTTTCCCTAATTGGAAACAGTGTTTAGCAATTTATGTAATTCGTACACATACATACATAATATTTTGTGCTTTTATCATTGCTTTTCTTCCTGGCTTTGTTGCACACAAGAGGTTTTTGCTCTATTACTTGTGAATATAGTAACCATGGATCATCTTTATTGCCAAACGTCTTTAACAAGATGTTATATATTTACACAATGTTTCTCATACCAGTTTCTCCACACATTCTTCAATGTAATCAAAATTAAACCCACCAACTACACCATCACCACCATCATTTTGGAGCCTGGCTCAAATCCTGACTTTTTTTTTTATTTCACTAACCTTGATACCAGTATCTACTTAGTAATACTATCACCAAGTATCACTATTAACTTTTCAGATTACCTTAGACCTATTCAATAGAACATTCAGAGAGTGTTGATTTAAAATCTGTTTTATATTAGTGCAGTTTTCTTTAGCTTTTATATGTTCTTGTACATCCTTTTATTGTGAAATGAAAGAATATTGAATTTGTTGTACTCTGTGTGTCATTGACACTTGTTTGACCAACCTTGAAGGGTTGGTAAGCAAAGTCAAAGAGATAGAATTATTTACAAAGTGTGATTTTATTTCTCTTAGCACTCATGATAGAATTACTGCTTAGTCTTTTAGCAACTCTACTAGAGTTACAGTTTACTTCTAATACTGAAAAAAAAATCTTTCATTTTGAAGTTACTTTTGATCCATAATGGTCCATATTCAATCCCCATTCTTTGATTTAGAAGGCAACAAGTGATGATGCAGTGAACACTTGTGTGAATTTTGCTGACCGCAATTTAGGCAGTGAAGATGTAACGCAGACTGAGATGGCAAAACTATACAACCACATTCAATCAATGCCGAACACTGCCAAGAAAAGGAAGTTGTTAAAGCAGGTACTTTAGTTGCCTTTGATTCTGAGGAAGATGATGTAATTCATAAAAAAAAAATTACTTTGTGTTCCCTCTTGCCTGCTCCACTTTTAATTTTTTTTTTTCTTACCTAACATTTCTGACTGTTGGTCTTGAATGCCTTCGTAAACGTGATAATGAATTTAAGAAGTAAATTCTAGCATTATGCATTAGTTTTGCTTCTTAATTTGTAGGCTGTGAATGATTTCATTTCTTGAAATATCTTCTAAATTTTAAAACTTGATTTATGGTTATTTACTGCATTAAGCCTGCTTAATTAGGTTTTAGTGGCTTCTTCAAGCATGTGTAGTAAATATCTGTAGAAACTTTAGTGTTGTAATTTTGTTTATAAATGTATTCTAACAATAATCCTTTAATGTAGCAAATTTAGTGTTATTAATATACTTCACTTTTATTCAATAACTTTCTAGATTTGTTTCTGATACTCTTTTTATTCCCATTGAAATATGATGTGGTCTTTGAGTTGACCCAGTATTTACAACAATCCTACAACTTGTTTCTACTTCAATTGTTTTCTTGGGATTGCTGCATGCTTTCATTTTATTTGAAAGTAATTCACTGGAGAGGAAGGTTTTATCACATGTTGATCTTTTTACTGATATCAGTCTTTGGACTTTGGTTATGCTGGGTTACTGCCTTCTAGTTGATTACATTGACTGGTTTTTTATCTTATTGACTTGGGCAGGATATGAATTCAGAACATAAAAGAGCATCCCCAAATGCCACAGTGTTTTGTCTGAAGCTCAAAGTTTCTGTCATCCATACACCATAAAATAATTAAAGCCAGACTGTGTTGACCTTTGTTGTGTGGTGGAATACAGAATGAAATAGTTGAATTGGATTCCAAATAGCTTGTGCTGACAGAATAAATGAGAAAAATAAGCCATAAATATATGGAAAAATAAACAAGCATTATTTGAATGCTTTAATCATTACCGTTGGCTGTGAGCAAGCAAGACAGGTTCTTCAAGCCAAACCACCTGGCAGGAAACCAAGGGGTCAACCAGGAATGAAATGGTTGGATAATATCCATAGTCTGTTGGCCATCCTTGGAAATTCAGCCAGAAAGTCTAATGAGAGTTGCTTTTGATAGGGCCCTATGGAGAAAGTACCTTGGGACTCTACCCCAACAACCTTCACCTGAATAGTGGATGGAGAAAATACATTGGTGAATGGACCGTTAGCTGTTTGAAAAGAAAATGTTTATATCTGTTAGACGGATCTGCAGCATGGCATATCATCATTTTTCATAATCCTGCATCATCTGTGTGGAACCCAACATCCTCAGACCAGATCTCACCACTTCATTCTATGCCTTCCTTTGATTTCCTATACCACTTCTTACTGCATCTTATCATTACAGATGCTTCTTACACACATTAACGAAATGCATTTAATGTCCAACTTCTCTCTCTCTCTCTCTCTCTCTCTCTCTCTCTCTCTCTCTCTCTCTCATATGCAAGTTAAAGTTACATATCCAATAGTTCATGTCCTATTCTTTTCCAGCTTCTACAACTGCAAAATCTTCTGCATTTATTACCTGTTTCAAACTGCTATACAGCATTCTTCTAATATTCATCAAGGACATATTTCTAAGACACTCTTAAAACTTGAGCTTCTGCATAGGCTTATTCTAACTCTGCACCTCACTGCAATGTTAGCTTCTTTTTTTTCTTTTTTCTTTCTATTTTAACTTTTAATATCCTTTCTTCACTTGCCATTTTGTGTTGTTTTATTGGTTTAGATTCCACTTACCTTGCCATATAATTTGCTTATCTTCTCTTGCTTCATAATTCTTTCATTGATCTGCTCTTTTTTCCATTTCATTATTTATAGTTTCTGTTTTCAATTGTCCCTGTTCTGCAAAATATTGTATTTTAGCACTTTGCAACTAAAATGTGCAATGTTTTCTATTTCTTGACTGGTGTTGTAAATCTTTGTACTGTATTACTTCATAACATTTTTTTTTGTTTTTTTTCTTGTACATCAATAACAGTTAATCAATTATTAATTTCTATTCACTCTTTCTCACCTTGTGATTTAGTGAATTTATCTCTGTCTTTTCCCTATTCTTTTGAAGTTCGCCAAAGCTAACCATACAAATTTAGATTCAGTTTCTCGCTCAAGCAAAGAGAATCTCAGTATCTATCAACGGGTCAGTCAATCAATCAGGTCAACAGGGCGTCAAACCCGGAGTCGGACTTTTGGTTTAGGTGAAAGCATCATGGTACGTACAATACTTTTCTGAAACTCGGCTTTGTTTTACATTCATAGTGTTTTGTCTGTTGTTTTGATTATTAATGTTGATGAGTGTCAAGACTGAATTGTCGTTCTTGCAACCATATAAACCTTGAATCATCATTATTATTTCATTTATTATATATCTTAATTCGAGTAAGTCATTCACTGAGAAGATAAAAATTTGATGGGAGCAAGGAATAGTTGATGACAAATTTTAGGGTTTTTTTTTACATTTGGGCAAGTACAGGCACAACTCAAAATGTATTTCAGTTTTATTCAGCAAAGCATAACCTTCCCATAATTGTCAGAGTAGTGAGGAATCACAGTGTATAAATTTTTTTTAAATCTTATATATTAAGGATTTATTCATCTATACTCAAAAGTTTGAGAAACTATGCTTTACTAGGGACATCTGAGTAAGAGCAAAATATTTTTTTGTTTATTCATTCATTTAGATTGTTTATTTTCTTCTCTGTGCATATTTATTTCTTGTTAACTTTGTATGGTAGGCACAAGTCCTGAAATTTTGCAGGAGTGGGCAAGTTGTTTATATCAACAGGTACTTATTTTATCAAGCCCAAAAGGATGTAAACACAAATCAGCCTTGGCAGAATTTGAATTTAGAACGTAAAGCGGGAAAAAATGCTGCTAATCATTTTGTCTGGCAGGATAAAAATTCTACCAGCCCCTATCTTTATCAGTCCCAATATTTAATATATGAAAACTACATTACTTAATTGTTTTTTAAGTGGGAATTGTGTTTCTGATTCACATTTAGTTTAATTTGTTTTCAAGTGATTGGAGAGAAGATATAGAGGATGGGAGTTCTATATTAAAAGAAAATTACCTAGAATTGTTGCGAAGATCTAGTTAATTTTATTAACCAATACAACTAGAATTACCAAATTGTTTCTACAGTTTCCTGGTTAATTAATTAGCATGTCTCAGACATAGAAGATACTTCCAGCTAGATCTATGTATTGATTGATTACAATCTTCTTTGATAGACAGCAGTTTTTCTAAGCTATGTTATTTGAATTACTCTTCAATTTGTTGCATTTTATAGAGACATTTGCCTCGAATGAGAAACAGACAGAGAGATGGGGAATCCTATTTCTATGGCTCCAACTCAGTTTTCAAGTATAACAAAGGGAAAAATAAAGAGACCACCCCTTTTGCATGGAGTTCAGTTGTTAATAATTTAAGACGTGAAGAGGTGGCCTCATGTTGCTTGAATTCAACTTACAAGCCAGTAAGCTCATTTTATTTAAGTAATGCAGTATTTTGGCTTTTTTTTTAATTGATTTTCTTTATGCTTTAAAAGTTTTATACTAATTCTCTCTCTCTATCTATCTCTCTCTCTCTCTCTCTCCTCATCATTATACCATCCAATTTACCCTCCTTTCATGGGTCGGATGGAATTTGTTGAGGCAGAATTTCAACATCAGGACACATTCACATGTGCATACACACACACACAATTTAAAAACGAGCATGCTGTACACTATATATATATATATATATATATATATATATTTTTGAATTTTGAAAGAAATTAATCTAATTACATTTTGTATCTTCAAGCTTGAATAATGTTCATTTCTTATTTAATTTATCTCTATAAATTGTAGACGTTTACTGACTACAGTACAAAGAATACAACAGAATCTTCTTGCCAAACACTGGATGACACATTAATTCCTGAACCACCAAGCTCTCTACTGAAAAAGAAGCTTGATTTTGACACTGTCTTACACAGTGAGGTGAGTACTCTGTAGAAGTACCTTAGATCTGTTAATGTTGACTTTTCCTTTTAATTCTGTAATGTATTGCACAACTGTGTTGCACATCTATCAATTTTTTCTGTGAGAAGAGGCCGTTAATTCCTTCTTCATTTCTGGAGAAAGGGATGCTGTGTAAGCCTCCACCACCTCTTTCTCTACCTTCTCATAGTTCAGTGTTACTGATTTTGAAAGTTGTGGAGAAGGATCAGCTCAGTACTTAGTTGATGTTTAATCTATACCAACAGAAGGATGAAAAGCATAAATTGATTGCAGCAGTGTTAAAACTGCATTTTTTTTTTTTTTTTTTTTTTTTTTTTTACAGTAGTATAATTTCTGTGCATTACTAATTATATGATAGCTATATATAAACTATCATATCACTAGCAATGCAGGTAAATTAGTTATGCTACTAAGAATAACTATATATAATCTTTGTCCTGTATATGGCTTTAAACTGCGTCCAGTAGTAAGGCCTTGGAAAGACAGTCAAAACAGTCTTCAAATTTGAGATCCACTGTTCCAAAAAAGTGGGGGGAGGTTTATTTCACATTTTCTCAAAAGTTTACAGATTCTTATGATGTTGACAATATTTTATTTATTTACACTTACAATACGTTTGTGCAAGTCATAATTGTCACAGAAATTATTACTTCAGCAATATATCAATAAAATTTTTCCAAACACGAATTATAAGCATCTATATTTTCTTTGTATTGATTAGTTTAAAATTATTATGTGAAGTCTTGTAATCTCAAAACTCTTGTTTGTCATCTTTGTTTTCCTCTTAGACTGGGAGTCCACTTGTTCATGTGGTAGACCTCCATGAATCATCGGTCACTGTGAAGAATACTAGGAAGCGGAAGAGTGATGAATCTGAAGAAAATAAAGCTAAAATCACAGAAACAGTTCCATCCATTGAGAATGAGATTAGCTACTTGGCTAATGATATCAAAAAGTTAAGAACAAAATCATCGACACCACAGTGTGGAATAGAAGAGCTTGCTTTTTACACTCCTATGACATCATTTCGAAAAAACCACTACAGAGTAAGTTAGGGCTTTTTTTTTTTCTACTTGGGTCGTGGCTGTGTTGCTTTTGAGAAGCTTGCTTCCCAAACTCATGGTCTTGGGTTCAGTGCCATTGCACACCTTATGCAAGTGTCTTCTACTATTGCCCCAGGCCAACCAAAGCTTTCTGAATGGATTTGGTCAACAGGAACTGAAAAGAAGTCTGTCATATACGTGTGTGTTTGTGTACACCCTTGCTTTGACATCACATGGTGGTTGTAAATGAGCATCACCATCATACGAGTGGTGGTGTTCATTTCCAATCTTCCATGAAAAACATATCTGGTCATGGGGAAATATTACCTTGCTTGGAAACAATGATGGTTGATTACTAATAGGGCATCCAAGTGTAGAAATTCTACCTCAACAAATTCCATTTGGCCCAGTATGGAAAAGTGAATGCTAAGTGATGATGATGGTGGTGAACTTGTAAAGTGCTGCAACAACTGAGTCAATATAACACCAGGTCCTTTACAGGTCATTACATTGTCATCTTCTATTTCTTCACTTAAACATAATTTCAGAGTGATAAAATAAGATTAAATAGTCAAAATACAATATTAGAAACAAGTTGGCCAAATTTATTGTACATCTCCTTCAGATCATCTCTTGTTTTCACATAGATTAACCATGAGTCTTAAGTCATTATGGTTAATCTTATTCTTTGAATTTGATACTTGGTGTTCCCAGTTAACAACATAGTGTTTTTTTTTTTTTTGTCTTTTAATCATTAGCAAAAATTATAAGACTGAGTCCACTGTTAGGATATATGTTAAATATCACGTCAAAATCTTAACCCCTTAGTATTCATGTTACTTTGTCGAGTGTAATTCTTATTTATTCACATTGTTTTGAATTAATCATACATTATCTTGTAGCTTTGAGATTTCAATAATGTGGTTGTTTACTTTTTAGAATGATATTGTAGGATAGGTGTGAGAGATTGGATCTAGCTGGTTTGAACATAAAACAAGAAGAATATTTGAGTTGGGTATAGCCAGTTTAATCACTAATGGTTTAAACACTAGTTAATATTAAGAAATGTAATATAAGAGGGTTATAGTCAGTAAAAATTGTAAATGCTCTGCAAAGATAGTAAAAATTTCCATACAGTTCAATTGCTAGTCATTTTAATCAGTTCATAACATCTTAAACAATTTTTTCTGTTCTCTGAATGCTAAAATAGATGCAGGGAAAATTATTTTATTGCTATTTGTCAAGTGCTTAGATTTTAGACCTTAAGTTACAACTTTGTTCATGTGTGAACCACAGAGGCAATAACTAGTAATCAAGACCATTGGTGATATGCCATCAAGGCAAGTGAAATTATAGTTGTAGCCACTGTTGGTGTTGCATAACTGGCACTTGAAAAGCACTTTACGAGTATTGGACCGCACAGAGGTAATGACAAATGATTTGGCAATATGCTGTGCTTAAGAAGACCCATCAAGCCAAGTGAAATCATAATCATGGCATATACCAGTGGCACGCAAAAGCACTCATTACACTCTCGGAGTCTGTTGGCATTAGAAAGAGCATCCAGCCATAGAAACCATGCCAAATCAGATTGGAATCTGGTACAGTCCTTCAGCTTACCAGCCCTGGTCAAACCGTCCGACCCATGCCAGCATGGACAACAGACATTAAATGATGATGATATATGTATGTATCCATTTGGTGTTGACTGTTGGTTAAAAAAGAATACTATAATAGAGATTGATAATACATTTTATTTTGGTCAAGTTATGCCTGAAGACTGTGCACCCAATGATGAAATTCAGAATAGCAAGAGACTGACTCAAGCAAAATAGTATATATTTATTAAATGAGCACCAGATCATCTTCATACACAAGTTCAAAAGTAATTGTCTTTATGTATCAAGTTAACTTTTTGCACTATGAACATTTATGATAATTATGTATTACATTGCTTTTTTTTTCTTGATAAATAAAAAAATAACTTTGTTACTTTTTCTTTCAATATTTTCTTTTATTCATAAATTTCTATAGAAACAATTTTTTATACAAAATAAAATGTTTGGCTGTTATCTATCTCTTCATTTCTCTTGATAGACTGCTTGCAAACTTCCCCGTCGACCAATGGGTATTTGCAATACACCAGTGACTGAGAGCTGTGTCTGAACATTTACTTTCACCTAAAATAATCGATGTACTGTACCTTATGAAATGAGGTAGTTTTCTTCTACCTTGCTCAAATCACAAACATGACAACACCACCACTTATTTCTCCTGGCTGATTCTGCAATTGCTGTTAGCTGAAATGTCTAATGACAGTTTGCCTTCTTCCACATTTCCACAGCCTTTTCTTTCTATTCGAACAATATCTTAATTTGCATTGTGTGATATAATTTTTTTTTTTTTTTTTTTTTTTTTACATATATATGTATAAATGTCTGCAATCCATTGCTTCTCTTTCCCATCTTTCATCAGTATATTCGACCTTACTATCAGATCCCCATTCTCCCATTCTCTCCTGTTGACTCAAATTTATTTAAGTGATACATATGAGTGTATGTGGGTATGTGCATGCAATTTACACTACTGCGATGCAAAATGACATCCAAAACTGAATATAAAAATGTGATTTGTAAACTATACATATATATATATATATATATATATATATATACTTTATGTAAATTTGAATCTAAAACTGTTTTACATAAATCATATATCTCCATTTTAAATGTATCATATAACATACAATATCAGTTCATTTTCTCCATTTCTATTAAACAACATTTTTTTTTGTTTTTGTTTGTCATTAATAATCCCTCACAGACTTCAGTGTTCATGTTTTTGCTGTCACTTCCCTTTTCTTTCATGAGATTTTGGTTCTTCAGATGAATGGTTAAAACCATTGGGAATGTTCTGTACTACAGATAGCACTATAATTATAGAAACAAAATGTGAAGAGCTCTTGTTGGAGAGTGTAAAATGTTTACAGATGTGAGCTGGACTCCTGTAAACCAAATATCCAAAAAATTATACATTAAGAAACAACAGGTTATATTCAAAGATATCTTATTTGACAGACTATACAGTGGAGAACTCTTCCTCCACACACACACACAAGGGTCCCAGAAAGTCGACCGGGGTTGGTTGGCGTTAGGAAGGGCATCCAGCTGTAGAAACTCTGCCAAATTAGATTGGAGCCTGGTGTTGCCATCCGGTTTCCCCAGTCCTCAGTCAAATCGTCCAACCCATGCTAGCATGGAAAGCGGACGTTAAACGATGATGATGATGATGATGATGGTCAGAGTCTGGGTTATTGGCATGTCATACTGTCAAAAATCAAGGTGCACTGTATAAACTTGTACACCTTGTAAGTCGTCAAATATTGTAGTTAGTTGCTGAAATTTGAATATGCTTTCTTCTTTGTCATGTATTTGTGTGCAAAGAGTTAGCTATTTTACCTGTTCATTCCATGAGACTTGGTGTGTTAGAATTTCAGTTCCAAATCTAAGTACAGCTATAGGGTAAATATTCTTTAATGATTGCCCTGAAAATTTTTAATATCTACCCTTTGATATAAATCTGTGTTTTCATCTATACTAACAAAAGAAAATATTAAAGCCTTTATTTGAATAATTATTCAAATCCGAGTATAAGACATTTTGGCGTAGCTGATTTGATGTTTTAATGTTTCTCTCTCTTTCTCTTTCTCTCTCTCTCTATCTATCTATTTATTTATGCATGTGCATGTGTTTGCCTCCATTGCCAAAAAGTACTGTCACCAAAACAGGCTGACTGTCCAGTCAGCCGGGCCAAGCCAGGCCAGATCATCAGCGTTCAAATGGCTGCACCCAGTCATCTTGTTCCTTTCAAAGAGATTATTTCATCTTTCTATGAACTATTTCAATAAAAACTGTCTCCCATTTTAGACAGATTCTTACAAAATCTCTTACATTAAGATGGTGCCAGGACTGATAAGCTATGTGACTGTATGTATATGAAACAAACGAATATCTGTTCATTGTTCTTGTTGCATTTTATCTTGCAACAAAACTTCCCAAATATGTAGCATCCTTCCTATGTTCTTCATTATTTCATTTTTATTTATCAAGTGTCTAATTCTTTTTTCTACTTACAATTTCACAGTCTTCATGTATATAAACATGAAACATGATAAATTTTTAAAATCCTTAATTACTCTCTTAAAGGATATTAGTAATGTAAATTGAGGGAAATTTTGAATTGGTTTCTCTTCTAATTAAATATAATTAAAGAAACCATGGTTATGAATTGAGATTAAATACATTTCCTCTGCTCTTCATTTTGTTTTTCTGCTTTATTATGTTATTGAATATTATGATATAGAAGGTGGCAACCTGGCAAAATCATTAGCATGCCAGACAAAATACTTAGCAGCATTTCTTCTGGCTTTAGGTTCTGAGTTCAAATGCCACTGAGGTCAACTTTTGTCTTTCCTCCTTTCAGGCTTGGTAAAATAATAAGCACCAGTTGAGCACTGGGCTCGATATAATCAACTAACCCACTTCACCAAAATTTCTGGCATTGTGCCTATAGTAGAAAGAATTGTTATTGAATATGTTTGCTTGCATTAATTTACAGTTAGTTACTTTCCCTAGAGTAATGCTTTACATTCTCTAGTCAATTTCTTTGATTATATCATGTAATTATATCATTCACTCCATAAATATGTGCAATATTCATTCATGTCTCACTGTGTAAATGAATTGTTGATTGTTACAAATTCTTTTGTAATGTTTCTATGTTATTTCCCATTGCATCAACACAGTATTATACCACATTTGTAAGCACAGTCTTGTACCATAGCATAATAAATTGAGGGACCAAAGTTGTTTGTTTTATTTTTCTTGTTTTCTGTTTTTTCTTGACAGAAAAGGTGTTTGATGGAAAGTATTCCAACTATGAACATCTCATCCTTTATCAGGCATAGTTGTGTGGTTAAGAAACTTGCTTCCCAACCATGTGGTCTTGGGTTCAGTCCAACTCTGCAACATCTTGGACAAGTATCTTCTGTTATAACCCTCAAGCCAACCAAAGCCTTGTGAGTGAAATTGGCAGATGGAAACTGAAAGAAACCAGTCCTGTATGTATGTGTAGATGTGTAGGTATGTGATGTGTGTCTGTACCATTGTCTAGACATTGTGTGATAATTGGAAATGAGCATCAGCCTCATACAAGTAAGGTTGTTTGTTTCCAGTCTTTTCTATAAAAAAAAAACCTATCTGATCATGGGAAAATATTACCTAGCTTGGTGACAAATTCCCTCTGACCCATACAAGCATGGAAAAGTGGGCATTAAATGATAATACACGCACACACACACACATGCAATACATTATGCCAATCTCTTAAAAGTTAAACTTAAAACAAAGTGAAATAACTACAGAAGAAACTGAGGCACAAATCTGTTTACAAGATACAATTAATCTTTGTTGATTGGTTTTTAAATAGTTCTCAAGATCAAGCTATTAAATTACATAAATGTGTCTCTTTTTTATATACTAGGTTGTTGCCCATTGCTCCCATTTTGTCCTCCCCTTCTATTCAAAGTGAAAGTTTGTTTTTTTTAAAGTCTGTTACAGTGTGTATATGTTGGAAGGCATAGAAACATACACATACATACATGTGCAACAGGCTTTTTCAGTTTCTGTCTACCAAATTCACTCAAGTTTGGTTGCTCTGGAGCTATAATAAAAGGCACTTGTCCAAGGTGCCATGCAGCAGGACTCTACCCAAAATCATGTAGTTGGGAAGCTGATTTCTTAAACACTGCCCTTACCCAATGATTTATTGGGTAAGAGCACTTAACCAATGATTAATGAAACATGTACCAGTATTATAATGAGGTTGATTCAACTGATTCCTTCACTACGAAATATTACTAGAATTCACAAGCTAATTTGTCTACATTCATTTTTCTCGTCTCTTAAAGATAGCCTGTCTGTTTCCATACAGCCTGTTAAATTTTTAAAGCTGCTTGAATGTTAAAAAATAATAGTTAGGAAATTTGCATCGCAGATTTTTGGAAAATGTTCTATACTAAAACCTCAGCTTGATTTGACCTACTTGTGAATAAAATTTGGTAGATGGAAACTGTACCGAAGCCCTTTATATATATATATATATATATATATATATATATATGAGTCCACTGCATTTTATAGCAGATACAGCCGTAAGCTAATGACATTCATAAGATAATCATTTATTCCTTTGTCATTTCATTCTGTTATATATATTCTATGTAGTTGTGTATTTGTTTCTGCATGTTTCATGTTGGTACTGCTTGGGTAGTAGTGTTATCTTTGTCATGTATAAACAGAAAATCTAGCAGTTCAACAATTTGATGTTGTAAAGAGATGAGAACAAGTGAAGGATGGTATCTAGAAGGTTATTGAATACTGTCTCAATAAATTTCATCTGACACATGCCACCATCGAAAAGATGGACATACAATGGAGTGCTGAAAAGTTCCTGGCTTTAAGGGTATTGCAAAGGGCCTGGTTGGAGGCCCAACCTTCTGAATTCTTTTAGAGGGCTTAAAAAAAAATGAAGGACTTCTGCAATAAGTGTGTGAATCTGAGAGGGGGGTATGCTGAATAAAACCATAATTAACTGATCCTCCTGTATTTTCTTTTACCCAAAGCCAAGAACTTTTCAGCACCCCCTTGTATATAATATATATATATTTATTTTTCAGGCTAAGATATTAATCCTTTTGTTACCATATTTCTGATGAAATTCACTGCATTTTTTGTAATTAATTTTGAAAATGACACATTTAATAAAATAACTTAGTCATTATTAACCTGATATCTGGTACAAAAGTTAACATGAAATATTTTATGTATGGTTTAATTTAGATCATTTTAAAACTGGAATTTGTTTCATAGAACCAGCAGTAGTTTCAGGAGGGCTGGTTTCAAAAAGAGCTGAACTGTATGTAGTTGTGAACCTCTATCCAGTTCAGAGGTTAAAGAGTTTGGGGGAAGCATGGAATTACCCCTTAGTTATCACTGCTTCTGGGTCAGTTCTGACTTGAGGTGATAGTACTTATCAAAGGGCCCCAGTTATGGGTCAAATTGCAGAAAATAGTATTTTGGCTTGAACATATAAGACTCAGAGGGCACTGGTGTGTGTGAACATGTTCTGATGTTTATATGAACCAGTTGTGCCTAAAGTTACAGATCCTGTAACACACAAAGGTTAACTCAAGTAAACTGTAAATAAACTGGCAGAAGGCAACAGAAATCCACTGCTGCATATTTCCCAAGAAAAATCATAACTCTTCAGACTTTCACAAAGACTATGATCGCCAATGCCTGTAGGCATTCACACACACATATATATACTAGTTTTTAGTTTCCTGGTTTTCTTTTTGAACTTTAGATTTCTGGATTTTACTGCGGCCCATTATGCCTTCCTCTAATTTAAACTTTTAGTATAGCGTTCATAGCCTCTCTCCCTTAATAGCTCCCTGTCAACCAGCGTTCTTGTTTCTAACGGTTATTTACTTAGCTATATAATGTTATAACTCGTACACAACCTTAGCACTTAATGCACGTCTTGCTTTGGTATGTTGGTTCCCTGACGATGAATTTATGTGCAATTCCAGCACCTCTTACTTCTTTGGAGTAGAGTGCACATAAAGTTTGAAACATATGCAGGAATTAAAGGAACTTGTTGATTATATGCATTTTGCTCCATTTATAATTATTCTTCATATCTACTAAAAATACATCACTTTAATTTGGTATTTCTACCTATTAACCGGGTATGATATCCCAGTTTTCGTGTAATTTTTGCTACCCTGGTAACTATTAACATATTTTCATTATCAAAGTTTTTTCAACTGAGATAATATTAATATATACATAAATTAAATATATATATATATATATACACAATAACAGTTTGACTTAGCTACACAATTTAAAATAAGACATGTCAAGCTAAATAAAATCGCTGTCATCCATACATACACACTTGTCCATTATAGTTGCTGGTACCATATAAAATACTCATGCCAGTGCTGTGTAAATGCGCCAGTGACACGTGTAAAGCACCCAGCATTAGTAAGAGCATCCAACCATAGAAACCATGCCACAACATCAATTGGAATCTGGACAGCTCCTATCAAACCATTCAACTCATGCCAGCATGGAAAACAGACATTAAACGATGATGATAATAGGTGACAGTGACTTTGATGTTTCAGCCTGCTAATCTTTGTCAGATTATCTAACAGGTTGAACCTTTGGAGTCACTCACCCCTCTTGTAAAAGTATAATAACTAAATACTTGACAAAAAGTAATAAATAATTTTGTTGAGTTTGGGGAGAGTCACACTACCTTAATATCTAACACAATCACCAGTTCAATTTCCACTCTCTTTTACTTGTTTCAGTCATTTGACTGTGGCCATGCTGGAGCACCGCCTTTAGTCGAGCAAATCAACCCCAGGACTTATTCTATGTAAGCCTAGTACTTATTCTATCGGGCTCTTTTGCCGAACCGCTAAGTTACAGGGACATAAACACACCATCATCGGTTGTCAAGCGATGTTGGGGCAGACACATACATATATATTCCGTCTACCAAATCCACTCACAAGGCTTTGGTCGGCCCGAGGCTATAGTAGAAGACACTTGCCCAAGGTGCCACGCAGTGGGACTGAACCTGGAACCATGTGGTTCGTAAGCAAGCTACTTACCACACAGCCACTCCTACGCTATAGACTCATTTATTTTATTTTATTTTTTATTTGTGTTTTCCAAAAATTTTCGTTGTTTTTGCAAGACAAAAACAAAAAAGATTGGAAATTGAACCGGTGAATGTATTAGATATTAAAGCAGTATGACTCTCCAGACAACAAAATTTGTTTCAACACATAAATTCACAGAAAGAATCTTGAAAAACAGATACAAAAACATAATTCTTCAGTTTAATATTAAATTACTGACATAAAAACAAACATTTACATATGTGTGTATTATCAACATCATTTTTTATATCTCTGCTCTTATCTATTGGAAAAACACAACTTTACATATGTAAATTGAATTTCTTTATAATCAGTCTTAATTTAAAAAATCAATAAATACTAGAGTTGCTATCAGTTTGTGTCAGTCACCTTAGAGACATCAAGTGTTCTCAAACCCCATACTACTGATTTCTTCTGCAAAAGAGAGGTAACTGCAATCTGTCAGAGAAATGAGTCCTGCAAGGTAGAGTGTCACTGGCCATTCTCCCCGGCAACGCCATTGCAATCATTACTGTGGGGCACAAATAAACAATCCATTTGTTCTGGGGTATGTGACCCATCACCCACTTCCCCTTCTGCTGCTTAACTACCCCCCTCTCTTTTTTTTCTTTCTTATCTCTCTTCTTTCATGTTTAACTTACGAGTTAAGTTAAATTAAGCTAATACCAACATTTTTTCAAAGGTCTTTCACCTTTAGGTAGATTTTGCCAAACATTTTCTTATCTATCTCTATATTTATCTTTAAACTGAAGAAAAAAGTGTTAAGGAGATGAGAAGAAATGATATAATTTATTTTTACCACAACATTCAGAATGATTTATACTTCAAAGATAAGAAGAGAGCATATTAACATGTTTCTTTGGTTGACTTTTGCTTACTTTAACAACCTGTTAATGAAGTATTAATGAAATACTAGAAACAAGCCATTTTTGTTTTTTGTTTTTTTTTTTCTTTTAATAATTATTATGTTCACTGATCACTTAGTTCTGAAAATAATGTTCTGTTAGGTGCAAGCATGGCTTGTGGCAAGCTTGCTTCCCATCTACATGGTTTTGAGTTCAGTTCCACTGTGTGCCACTTTGGACAAGTGTCTTCTACTATGATCCTGGACCATCCAAAGTTTTGCGAGTGGATTTGGTTGGCAGAAATGAGAAGAAAGCATCATATGTGTGTATGTGACTGTTTATCCCGCACCACCACTTGACAACCAGTGTTGGTTTGTTTGTGTCCCTGTAACTTAGCAGTTCAGCAAAAGAGACTGATAGAATAAATACTAAACTTTAAAATAAGTACCGAGGTCAATTTCTTTAGCTAAAAACCCTTCAAGATGGTACCCCAGTAGAGCCACAGTCCAATGACAGAAACCTTTCCCAATTGCTTCTTACTTAGGCATGTAAACTGTGATCTTTTGATCACAGCTTTCCTGTCTGCCACTCTCCCAGCTGAAGAGGATTGGCCTGCAAGAAACCTGTGCCAGTGCCACTTAAAAAGCACCCAACACACTGTAAAGTGGTTGGCATTAGCAAGGGCATCCAGCCATAGAAACCAACCTAAATCAGACAAACCTGGTGCAGCTTGTCAGCTCTGGTCAAACTATCATGGAAAAATAGACATTAAAGGATGATGATATGTGTGTACCCTGGTCTTGATATGTGATGGTTGTAAACGAACATCATTGTCATGCAAGCAATTTTGTTCATTTACAGTCCTTTGTGTAAAAACTTGTCTGGCCATTAGGAAATGTTACCTTTCCTAGAAACAGGTGAGAGTTGGCAACAGGAAGGGCATATTCTGGCTGAACAAATTTCATCTGAACCCATGCAAGCATGGGAAAACTGACATTAAATGATGATGATACTGAGTGATTATAATGCTAGAAAAGGACTAGAAGAGTTATCACCATTAAAACTGCCAAAAGTCCATATGGACAACATAGAGACCAAATAATAGAACAAAATTGATATGTATTAACATTTCATAGATTGATCTTTTTGATACCAACCTGCCAGAAACTGCCTTCAGCTCTATAATACAAATTTCCTGTTTTAAAGAGATCTAAATTAAAAACCTATCAAAATTTCATGTTAATTTATGTTTTAAACACCAGTTTAAAAATTCAGTGTTATTTTACTAAATTGTTCATTATTTTCAAAATTAAATAGTAATAAAGGAAATATATTTCGACAGAGATATGGTAACAAAAGGGTTAAAATAACTTTAGTGTGAGTATAAATGAATGGGTCAACATCCAGATTTAGCAAAGGAACATCATCATCATAATTATTTTTGATATTTCACATGACAAACTAATCAATGACTAGACAAGTTTTTATGACAAACATAAACAATAACACTTCCATCTAAATGGTGACATTGTTTTATACTAAAGTGCATAAACAATGAATACAAGAATACAAATGGAAAGACAAACGCATGTATGTATGTATATATATATATATATATATATAAACGTGAGAGAGTTAAGGGTTGGGGGTTCAACCCACTAAGGGATAGTATCTATCCAGTATACTGCTGGGAGGGTACCCAATTATTGCTACGCTAGTGCTATACTAGGTGCAATCAATGGGAGCGGGTAAAAGTGGAGGTTTTACCCAAAATTTGTGAAACAATTAGAAAATGGAGGATAATATGCTGAACCCAACTACTTGCAGACGGTGTATCCCGTTGAATTCATTAATTTAATTCATAGCAAAAGTGACAAAAAAAGGGGAGAAAAGAAAAAGAAAGAAAGAACCAAAGCACAGGTGTCTATGGCAGACTATGGTTTACATATAGAAGTACAAAGTACATAAGGAATTAGAGGATGAACAGAAGTTTTGCTATGAATTAAATTAATGAATTCAACGGGATACACCGTCTGCAAGTAGTTGGGTTCAGCATATTATCCTCCATTTTCTAATTGTTACACATATATATATATATATTGTTCTTCAACAAGAATAGTATTGACAGTTACTTCAAAGTTTCAACCAGCTAAGCCATCATCGAATTGTAATTACAGTCCAATGATGGCTTAGCTGGCCAAAACTTCAAAGTCACAGTCAATACTATTCTTGTTAAAAAATAATAAATTTGTACTCTACAAAAAATATTGAGTAATCCTTCAATTTAATGTAAAATTGTTTTTATTATAACATAAAAACAAAAATTACATATATACACAAGGTGGTGCCCCAGCTTGGCCACAGTATAATGACTGAAACAAGTAAAAGATATATATATATGTATAGTGAAAATTTCAGAGCTAGAATTCAATAGGTTGGTGGGGTTCTTAGATTTAAAAAGGATTAAGTTCTTTTCACTATACAAAGTATATAGTTCCTTGACCCATTATGTATGGCACAGACCATTCTGATACTCCACTTAATACTGTATGGGATATTGTTGGCCTTCAGGTCCCAGATATGGCTAACTTAGTGGTTTTCTTCTTGTCTATGATGAAGAGAATAAGAAACTCATCTTCCCATCAGAATTACTACAAAATAGACTAAATTATTTACATTAGACGGATATGTGTCCTCATCTTGTTTGTTGTTACCACAATGTCTTGGCTGATTTACTCTCCAGCCTTCATCAGGTGTCCTGGTGGAATTTTGAACCCAACCCTGAAGGCTGGAGAGTAAATCAGCCGAAACGTTGTGGTAACAACAAACAAGATGAGGACACATATCCATCCAATGCAATTCCTCATCTCTAAAATACAGAACAACAAAATAGACTGTATTACAATTTATGTTTTCCTTAATGTTGGTAATGAAATCATCATCATCATTTAACGTTCATTTTTACATGGTAGCATGGGTCGAATGGAATTTGTTGGGGTGGATTTTCTGTAGCCAGATGCCCATCCTGTTGCCAAACTTCACCTGTTTCCAAGTAAAGTAATATCTCCCCATGACTAGACATTTCTCAGAAGATGGAAATGGACAGCACTTGCAGGATGGTGACACTGGCTTACAACTATCATATAACCTCAAGGCAAGGAGACAGCAACATACATACACACACATATGTATACAAGCTTCACTCAGTTTCCACCTATCAAATATGTTCACAAGACTTTGGTCAGCCTGGGACTCTAGTAGAAGACACCTGCCTAAGGTGATACACAGTGGGACTGAACCTGAAACCATGTAGTTGAAAAGCAAACATCTTACCACAAAGCCACACCTGCACCTAATAATATAAATAACTAATAATACAAAAAATATATTATAAAATAATATAAACATATAGTTTCAAGATTTATTTGAAAATGTTTCTTCATGATATGTCAATCAAACAGCATGAACTATGGGAATAGCTTTGCAAAAGATTTACTGATGCTTGCTAAAACTGATCAGTTTAATGCAATATCTATAATGTCGGTATCAATCCTATCAAACCTTAGTAAGTATCAGTTAATTCTGGATCAGATGAGTTACTAAAAAACAACTCTAGTGTCTGTTCATCAAATTGCTCTGGTTGGTTCAAGTATGCCATCCATCTGTAAAAAAATAAAGGAAGAAAAGTTAATAACCTTAAACTTAATTACCAACGATTATTAATTGAGCTTAGGTAGTGAACTGGCAGAATCATTAGCATGCCAGGCAAAATCTTTAGAAGCATTTCATCCATTTTTACACTCTGAGTTCAAATTCTACCAAGGTCAACTTTACCTTTCGTTCTTTTAAAATCGATAAGTACCAGTCAAGTATTGGGATCAACTTACTCCTCCCCCGAAATTACTGACCTTGTGCCAAAATTTGAAACATTTATTAAGCAAGCTTATCCTGGCTCTTTACGTCAAACATCACAGAAGTCAACTTTGTCATTCATAAAAGCAAAATGGCAGTAAAGATGATAGACAAAATATTGTATGGTATTTGGTTATGTCCTGAAATCAGATCTCATTCATGTCCCCTTTACCTTTTATTCTTCTGGGATCAATAAAATAAGTACTAGGGGTTAATGTAATGAACTCTACCCTTAGAAAGTGGAGCTTCAGCATGGCCACAGTCCATCATCATCATCTTTATCATCATTTTCTTCTTCATCATTTAACGTCTGTTTTCCATGCTGGCATGGGTTGGATGGTTTAACCAGAGCTGGCAAGCCAGAAGACTGCACCAGACTTTACTGTCAGTTTTGGCATATTTTTAATGCCTTTCCTAACACCAACCACTTCACAGATTGGATTGGGTGCTATTCATGTGGCACCAGCAAGGGGTGTATTGCTATGGTTTTATGACTGGATGCCCTTCCTAACACCAACCACTTTACAGATTGTATAGGGTGCTTTTCACATGGCACCAACAAGGTCTGTTTTGGCAAGTAACAAAAGAACAGCCCTGTTTTCCGTCGTTCGAAACTTCAAAAGAGTTTGAAACGTGACCGTCAGATAAAGGAGATTCTATCATTCCCGTACAAAAACATAATATTTATTTACTTCTAAATTTTCTGACTATTATTAACCCTTTAACATTTAAATTACTTTAACTTCAGATTACTCAAATGTAATGATTATTAATTTACATTGTTTTGAATTATCAAAACATGCATTATCTCGTAGCTTTGAGTTTGTTATAATGGGATTGTTTATTTTTATAACAACATTGTAGTGTAGGTGCAAGAATCCAGATCCGGCCAGTTTGAACATAAAACAGGTAGAATATTTGGACTAGATATGGCTGGTTTAAAGAGTTAATGCTTTACTTTTTCAAATGTTGAGAAACTGTGAAAAGACTCTCTCTTGGCCAAGGTTTTAATTGGAATATTTCTTTATCAGGAGATTTACCAACTGGCCAAATTATCAAAATATAAGTTCACCAGTCAAACAGACTACAGTTTATATATATATTTACTGGTACTGAACAGTCAGAATACATAACTCTCGCTAATCCAGTAGACATATCTGTGATTTAGTATTATAGGCAGGTGCTACTCATTATTGTAAGCAGTGTAAGCACTATATACCTGAGGAGTGTTTTGTGAATTTGCAAAGATGGTTTCACTATTGTAATAGCAGGTAGTAGAGGAACAACATCAATTGTATTATAACCTCAAGCACTCAGAATCACTGGTCTAATGGTTCTTTAATTACGGGATCAGTAGAAGAATTTTGGTGCTATATAAGAAAATGGTATTTCTGTAAAAATGATTATCATCATCCAATTTGGAGGATTATAATGGTAAACCTTATCAAAAATTATCAGAATCACAATACTCACCTGCCAATGTCAAGCTGTGGTATGTTGTCAACTGAAAGACAGTCGTCTAACTTTTCTTTTAGTCCATCCAAGACATCTAGATCTTTAACAGAAAAAAAATTCTCACCTGTAGATAATCAAATCAAAACCCCAAATGAATTTATTATTATTATTATCATTATTTTAATTATTATCATTATTATAATTATTATCATTATTATAATTATTATCATTATTATGATGAGGAGGAGGACAACAATGATGACGACGACTATGATGATGATTGTTGCTGCCACTGTTTAATATCCATATTTTAATGTCATTGTGTAATGTCCACATTTCCATGCAATTTGTTGAGGGAGATTTTTCAATGGCTGGATGCCATTCATGTCACCAACCCTTACCACCTTCCAACCAGAGTAATATTACCCAATGGCCAGACATTTATTTTTCATACTAAAAACAAACATCACTTGTATGACGGTAGCACACATTTACAAATCATCACACAATGCCAAGACAAACACACATTATCATCATCATCATCATCATTTAACATCCATTGTCATGTTGGCATGGGTTGGACAGTCTGACCAGAGCTAGCAAGCTGGGGAGCTGCACCAGACTCCAGGCTGAGATGGCATGATTTCTACAGGTGGATGCCCTTCCTAATGCTGACCACTTTACAGAGTGTGATGGCTACTTTTACGTGGCACTTGACAAGTGCTTTTACGTGATGTCACATTGGTGCTTTCGTGTGTCACAGCACAGGCACTTTTACATGTCACTTCATGGCCGCTTTTACATGTTGTTGTATGGGAGCTTTTACATGGCACCGCATGGGCAGTTTTACAACACCGCCATGAGTGCTTTACACCACGTCAAGGTGTTGCAGGATACAGGTTTCCTTGAGTATACATATATATATATATATATATATATACATACTCTTTTACTTGTTTCAGTCATTTGACTGTGGCCACGCTGGAGCACTGCCTTTAGCCAAACAAATCAACCCCAGGACTTATTCTTTGTAAGCCTAGTAGTTATTCTGTCAGTCTCTTTTGCCGAACTGCTAAGTTTCGGGGATATAAACACACCAGCATCGGTTGTCGAGCGATGTTGGGGGGACAAACACAGACACACAAACATATGCACACACATACATGTATACGATGGGCTTCTTTCAGTTTCTGTCTACAAAATCCACTCACAAGGCTTTGGTCGGCTTGAGGCTATAGTAGAAGACACTTGTCCAAGGTGTCACGCAGTGGGACTGAACCCAGAACCATGTGGTTGGTAAGCAAGCTACTTACCACACAGCCACTCCTGCCTATATATGTATATGTATATATATATATATATATATATATAGAGAGAGAGAGAGAGAGAGAGAGAGAGAGAGCATGAGTCAAAAGTAGTGCCCAGTTTCTGGGAAGTCATGCGTTTCTTTGTTGTTTTGCAGATTATTACTGGCAGTTTTGAAAGTTACTAAATCATGTATCATGTTGTCAATACTCTTTGATATCCCAACCTGTAGAACAAGAGTTAGGAGTCAAAAGTATCTCCCAATTGGAAAGTCATACATATGAACCCCAGAACAGGAACTGGGCACTACTTTTGATTCATCCTATTTATATATATATATATATATATATATATATATACACATATATATATATATATATATATACATATATATACACATATATATATATATATATATATACATATATATATATATATATATATATACATATATATACATATATATACATATATATATATATATATATATATATATATATATATATATATATATATATATACACACACACACACATATATATATATATACACACACATATATACATACACATATTATATATATTATATATATATATATATATATATATATATATATATAGGGTGGCATTAAAGTCACGACACTGTTACTTATAATAAAAAACCAAAGCTGAATCAGAAAAAAAGCAAAACAATACACACAACACAGAAACAGGTTCACAACTAGCTTATAATTCATCAAAGTTGGTTTACAATTGTAGCTTATCAGAAGTTAATCTGACCAATGAGAGAAGTTTACAAGACGACGTGCTCCGGGGTTGGGCATAAACAGAAGATTGCTTCAGATAATGCTGAAAGAATTAAACTACAAGCCTTACATACCATGACTCAATCATGGATCAATTGAAGATGATGGATATCGTCGTTTACAGTTCTGCGAAATCTTCATTAATCGTTTGAAGTTACACCTACTCTACTCAATAAGATAGCGTGGTCTGACAAAGCACAATTCAAGTTATCTGGAAGTGTAAACAGACACAATTGCACTTACTGGGCTTCAGAGAATCCTCATCTAATCATCCAAAGTCAATTGAACCATCTAACCATCTTTGTCTTAATTGTTATTGTAAGTAACTGTATAGTGACTTTATTGCCACCCTGTATATACAGGGTGCAGTGAATAAACTGTCGTCTAAATTACACAAAAATGAAAATAACACTGACATCTCATTTTAACATATATATTTACCAAAATTACATAAAATTATCTTGAAATACTAACGAGTAAATTTATTCAATAAAATCGACATTGGCTTCATCCACAACCTCCACATGACTTCAGAATCTCCTACAGCTCTTCTGAACAGTCGCCTTGTTTAAGTTGGTGAATGCTGCCATAATCCTTGCCTTCAGTTCATCTTTGGTGTTGCAAGTTTTGTTGGCCTCAGCTGTGCCCCACACATAATAATCAACGGGGTTGCAGTCTGGGGAGTTAGGTAGCCAGATGTTAGGGGTGATGTGATCGCAGAAATTGTTTGACAGCCATGACTGGGTTCTCCTGCTTGCGTGTTACAGTGCAGTCCTGTTGCCAGACATAGGGTCTTCCAGCAGCTCCACCCTTTTGACCCAGGGCAGCACTACCTCCTCCAGGCACTTGATGTAAGCTTCCGTGTTGAATCTGAGGCCATGTGGGAAGATGAATGGAGGCATAATGTCGCCATTACTAGTGATCACTCTTAACACCATGATGTTGACTGGATGTTTGATTTTTATCACTCTTAGTACATGTCCTCAGATTGACACCCAAACTCTCTGAAATGCTCGTATTGAGCTTCTGGCATGAATTCCAAGAAATACAGCATGTTGTTTCCAAATTTCTGGCAGAGTGAATTGTGTCATGGTGCTGTTTTTCTCACAGACGGTACCCAACTGACCCTACTTTACTGTATAGTTGACAAAATCAAAAACAAACAAAGCACAGGCACATAATTAAAAGTATAAAATGCAAGACAATTTACCCATCACACCCTGTATATATATATATATATATATATATATATATATATATATAATCAATAAACAACTAACTGAATTCAGTTTGCTGGTTGAAAGACCCTGAAAAAAGTGGCACAGAAAATTATGCCCAGTTGCATATGCAATTGTACATACTTTGTGCAAACATGTATACGTTGTCATAACCATAAAAACATGCTGTATGACATTGTAAAATAAAAGGAAATAAATTTTAAGGATATTCCCTATCATTATAATTATTGCTAATATACGCTCCATATGATATTACCATCAAATGAAGCAAACATGGAATTACCCATCGGAGGAATTTACAGCATGAGTGACAATTCCTAGTAGTCATAGATGTTAAATACTAATTAATGTGATTAGGTGTAACCTGGAATACAACTGAGAGCTACCATGGTATCTGCCTGGATAATATATGCATCCAAACTCACACTATATATATATATATATATATATGGATGGATCAAAACAGTTTGATTCAAATTCTAAAAGAGCTATAAAGAAGAAAGGGTGTGCCAGTACCATTAAGAAGGTAAAATAAAAAATTTGAAATACTTTGGCATAGATGATTACCTTTTGAATTTGAATAGCTTTCAGGAATTTCCAATATACTTTGGTCAGAACACTTATGTAAGATAGGAGACAGCTTATCAGGGGAGATAAATGGTTCCTCAGAAACTGGCATTGTTGAATTGAAGAGGTATTCCTGACCATGCATATATTCAAGAAAGGATAAATTTTCATTTGATTCACTGCTTTCGTCAGTTTTTAGAGTAGTTGATAAACTGGAAAGGTCTGCAAGAGAAAAGAAAAAAATATGTTGTGGCTGTGTGGTAAGAAGTTTTCTTTCCAACCACATGGTTCTAGGTTCAGTCCTACCGTGTGGCATCTTGGACAAGTGTCTTCTACTATAGCCCTGGTCCGACTAATGCCTTGTGAGTAGATTTGGTCGACGGAAACTGAAAGAAGCCTATTGTATGTGTGTGTATGGGGGGGTGTCTTTGTGTTTGTATTTGTCCTCCACCACCACAAGACAACTGGTGTTGGTTTGTTTGCATCCCAATGACATAGCAGTTTAGCATAAGTGACAGATAGAATAAGTTCTAGGTTTAAAAGAAAAATAAGTACTGGAGTTCATTCACTCGAATAAAACCCTTCAAGGACAATGTCCTAGCATGGTCACAGTCCAATGACTGAACTAAGTAAAAAGTAAAAGATAAATTATAAGTATGAGAACATTGGAATTTAATATGCAGTTACTGATTTGTTAGGCAGGCAAAGGGAATAAAGCTTGTGGTACAAGAAAGAATATATTCTTTTCTACTCTAGGAACAAGGCCCAAAATTTTGGAGGAAGGGGCAGTCAATTAGATCAACCCCTACACAACTGGTACTTAATTTATCGACCCCGAAAGGATGAAAGGCAAAGTTGACCTCAGTGAGATTTGAACTCAGAATGTAAAGACAGACGAAATACCATTAAGCATTTCGCCCGGTATGCTAACGTTTCTGCCAGCTCGCCGCCTTATCGTTTTGGAATATTCTTTTCTACTCTAGGCACAAGGCCTGAAATTTTTGGGGAGGGGGCTAGTCGATTAGATCTACCCCAGTATGCAACTGGTACTTAATTTATCGACTCCGAAAAGATGAAAGGCAAAGTCGACCTTGGTGGAACATAAAGACAGACGAAATACCGCAAAGCATTTCGCCCAGTGTGCTAATGTTTCTGGCAGTTCGCTGCCTTGGGAAAGAGTATATTGTGACACTCTTGCATTTCTCAAGGTATGTGATAGCCTTGCAACCCAATTCATAACAGAGATCCCAAATGTTTAGCAACTGGGAAATTCAATAAAGTTTAACAGACTTTGACTACATCATCATCATCACCACCACCAGTTAATCAATACTATCATCACCATCATTATCATTTAACATCTGTTTCCCATGTTGACATGCACTGGATAGTTTGACAGGAGCTGTCCTGTCGTAGAGCTGCACCGGACTCCAGTTGTCTGTTTTGACATGGTTTCTATGACATAGTTTTGACATGGTTTCTAAGAATCTATTATATTAACTCCCAGTACCTGATTAGTACTTTATTTTATCAACTCTGAAAGAATGAAAGGCAAAGTTAAACATGGCTGGTTATGAACTCAGAAAGTAAAGAGCCAGAAAAATTACTACTAAGCACAAAGCATTTTTTCTGATACATCAACAATTCCACCAATCCACTGCTCTGTAATCAATCAATAAAAATAACTGGTTTATAGACTTGGCCCCATTGTTCTGTAATGTTCATCATCTTTGTTACATAACAGAAGAGAATGAGTGAAAGAAAGAAAGACAAAAGAGAAACTAAGAAGAATCTCTTCGATTTATTTCTCTACAATATGTAACAGAAATGTTGAAAAAATGAAACTGGAGAGGTTTTAACCTTTTTAATTCCAACTCATCTGAGACCTACCACACTAAAGCTTGTTATAATATGAATTATATCTTGAGATTTCAATTTGTCAATACTAAAATAATATACTATTATAAAGAATTACAGATAGTTTACAAAACTCTTCCCAAATTTCATTATATTAAAAATTAATCAAAACAGTCTATTCATTAGAAATATAGTCACAAAAGAATTGAAATATAATTGCTAACTATTGTACAATGTTACATATTTTTTGAAAAAATGCTGTTTTTAACTTGTATCATTCACTATATTGGAATTGGAGGCAAAAACCAGTATCATGCATCCTTTTTCAGAGGGTGATCCACAAAATTAATGATGAAAACTTCATGGCCCATCAAATATAAATTTATATTAAACTGTATTAAACAGGCACAGGTGTGGCTGTGTGACAGGGAGTTTGCTTTCCAATTACAATCACATGGTTTCAGAATCAGTTCCACTGTGTGGTACCTTGGATGAATGTCTTCAACTATAGCCCTGGGCTGACAAGAACCTTGTGAGTAGATTTGACAGAAAGAAACTGAAAGAAGTCTGTTGTGTGTGTGTGTGCGTGCGTGCGTGCGCGTGTGCATGTGCGTGTGTATGCATGCATGCATGTGTTATTGTCATCTTTCCTTGATATTGTGCGATAGTTGTAAACAAGTGTCACTGTCATGCAAGTGGTGTCTTTCATTTCCAGTTTTCTGAGACATGTCTTGTCATGGGAAAATATCACCTTACTTGAAAATAAGTGAGGGTTGGCAACAGGAAGAGCATCCAACCATAGAAAATGCAACCAAACAAATTCCATCCAACCCATATGAACAGGGAAAAGTGAATGTTAAACAATGATGACAATAATGCATTATGCAAGACATAAAACTCACCTTTGACCACCAAAAACTTTGGTATGGATCCCTTGTGGTCCATCTGGAGCACACTGTGTATCATTAGTATAAAAGACAAACTTAACCTCTACTAGGGTTTAAAT
Source organism: Octopus bimaculoides (assembly GCF_046866305.1). Lineage (NCBI taxonomy): Eukaryota > Metazoa > Mollusca > Cephalopoda > Octopoda > Octopodidae > Octopus > Octopus bimaculoides. The sequence continues at coordinate 41,796,137 of NC_142929.1, read as the reverse complement.
GTAAAACAGAAAGGGATGTAAAGAAATACCACTAGGTATTCAATTTCACAGTACTGTTTCTGCTATTCCATCACCTTACCAATTAAAAAATCATTTTTATCTTTAGAACAAAGCCACAAATTTTAGGTGAAGGATTTAGTCATGTCATCAGTACTGCAGTGCTATTTATTTTAATATTTTTGGAAGGTAAAGTGATTTCAGGAGGATTTGTAAAGGGAATCAGAAGATCACCTCCTCCAATGCTCCCTCCCCTCTCAAAAGATTTTTGCCTCGCAGGTTTCTTGGTGACCTTGTCAGTGCAGGTGCCCAGCATCCAGTCCACTCTGCTGGGTGGTTGGTGTTAGGAAGGGCATCCAGCTGTAAAAAGTCTGCCAAAACAGTTACAAAAGTTTGGTGCAGCTCCTGTCAAACCATCCCATCCATGCCAGCATGGAAGGCAGACATTAAACGATGATGATGATGATGAATTGTAGTCGTGGTCATTGTCAGTACCATGTAAATGCCACCCATGAATTGGAGTCATAGTTGCTACTAGTGCCACGTAAATGGCACCTGTGCATCATAGTCGTGGCCATTGGCAGTGTCATGTAAATGGTACCTGTGTCGGTGGAACGTAAAAGCATACATTACATTCCTAGAGTGGCTGGCATTAGGAAGGGTATCCAGCTGTAGAAACCATACCAAATCAGACTGGAACCTGGTGTAGCTATATATGTATATATCTATGTGTGTGTGTGTGTGTTTTTGTGTCTGTGTTTGTTTGTCCATCACCACTTGACAACTGGTGTTGGTGTGTTTACATCCCTATAACTTAGTGGTTCGGCAAAAGAGACCAATAGAATAAGTACTAGGCTTAGGAAATAAATCCTGGGGTCAATTTGTTTGACTAAAATCCTTCAAGTAAAAGAATAAAAGAAAAGAATTATTCCTAGTTTTACACCAAAGCAGTTTTGATTTCTCATACAATATTTGATGGCATAAAAGACGAATGGGCAAATGAAATGCACTTCAATTTCTGCAGCACATATTTAGTACATTAAAGCATGTGATATTCAAAGCATGTGATATTCAAAGCATGTGATATTCAAAGCATGTGATATTCAAAGCATTAGCACGCTGGGAAAACTGCTTAGTAGCATGTCATATATCTTTACTTTCTGGGTTCAAATTCTACCAAGATTGACTTTGCCTTTTATCTTTTTGGGATCAATAAAATAAGTACCAGTTGAGCACTGGGGTTCGATGTAATCAACTTACCCCTCCCCAGAAATTACTGGCCTTGAGCTAAAATTTGAAATCAATATTTAAAGCAATCTAGCAGCATACTGCAAAACATTACAGTACAAGTAATAATTATAATGTTTATCTCTTTTATTCTCTTTTTTACTTGTTTCAGTCATTTGACTGTGGCCATGCTTGGGAACCGCCTTTAGTCAAGCAAATCGACCCCAGGACTTATTCTTTGTAAGCTTAGTACTTATTCTATTGGTCTCTTTTTGCTGAACCACTAAGTTACGGGGATGTAAACACACCAGCATCGGTTGTCAAGCGAAGTTGGGGGGGACAAACACAGACACACAAACATATACACACACACACACACACATATATATATATATATATATATATATATATATATATATATATATATATATATATATACACACACACACACACACATATATACGATGGGCTTCTTTCAGTTTCTGTCTACCAAATCCACTCACAAGGCTTTGGTCGGCCCGAGGCTATAGTAGAAGACACTTGCCCAAGGTGCCATGAAGTGGGACTGAACCCGGAACCATGTGGTTGGTAAGCAAGCTACTTACCACACAGCCACTCCTGCACCTATATGTAAATATTATTATTATAATGAAGTAAAGATAGGGAGAAGAGACTGTCTGGATTAAAATTAGTCTATAGTAGTGAGTGTCAGAGAAAAAAATTATCTTATCAAAGGCCTAAATTTGCATAATGGACCCAGTGTGATTTTGTTTGAGATACACACACACATAAATATATTGAGACCATCTGGGTTATATTTTAGTTAAATCACAAAAGAATTATGAATTGATCCGAAGATGTTGCATGAAAATATTGCTAATTGCTTACCTTGAAATGAATCCATTGAAGAAGTTTGCTGAGTTTTATACTGTTCCTCGAGTGGCCAATATTCAGGAGGATTAGACTGAATTTGGTCATTTAATAAGGCAGGACTGTAGCAGTTTGCATTGAGAGTTGCAGCAGAACTTAGCATATATTTAGTGCTATACTGAAGACCTTGAGACGTCTCAGCTGTGGAATATGACACTACACTTCTTAGGTTTGTCCAAGGAGAAATATAACTGCTTGCTAAAATTATGTAGAGAGAAAAGGAGTCAAATTAATAAAATATTGGCTATCGTCATCATTATCATCACTTTAACATCCAGTTTTTTATGCTTGCATGGGTTAGGTGGAGTTTACTGAGGTTGATTTTTATGGACTGATGCCTTTCCTGCCACAAACCACCTGTTGCCAAGCAAGGTAATAATTCTCCATTACCAGACAAGTTCCCACAGAATACCAGAAACAAGTGACACTGCTTATATAACTGTGACAATCATTTTACAATTATCATGCTATGTCAAGACAAAGAGACACAAATACACAAACAAACATACGTGTATGTATGTATGCATGCATGCATGTATGTATACGATAGCCTTCTTTCTGGCTGGCAAATTCATTCCATGACTGGAAAGTAAACTTATTGCCACACAGCCATGCCTGCATCACACAGCCACTACAACTAATAATAAACACAGAAAGTTTTCAATATATTTAAAAATTAGTAACATTAACTGTGGGAAGATGAACTAGCAATGGATCTTATTTCACAAATCTTGACCAAGCATGGATAAGATTTTATTTAAGAACTGTAAGCCACCAATTTACTTAACATTTCCCATTTATTTTGCACTGTACATGTATAAAAATTATATACACTTTACACGTATAAGAATTATGGCTTGCACCTCTTGGGTCATGGTATTTTGATGTATTTCTTGACAAAACACATGCTTCTATATATGCCAGTTTAGCTTCTGAGAAAATTATCTGGTGAGATCCAGCATCATATGCAAAGAAAGATTAGCTTTCTTTTCATCTGGTAACCATGCTTATAGAGCAACCTTCATGAACTATTGTTGGTTATGAGAGGATTAACTTATGATTAAAGCAAAGAGGCATGAGAATATAATGCAAAATCTGTGATTAATGTTTGGAACATTTTACTCAAGAAATTTATCATTGATATCTTCTTACCCAAGGAAAAAATCCTACCCAATACATAAGTTCCTACTTTATTTCATGGTATAATATATTACCTTCTGTTTTCTTCCAAACTGCTTTCTAAGCTTAAAGAAATCTCTAAGATTAAAGGATAGTTAGTTGTTTAAGAAGGAAATCACAACAAAAACAGGGAAATGTTCATAAATCAGGAAAGAAGAACAGGAGAAATCCTTTTTAAAAAAATATTAATTTCATTTAATTTAACATAGGAGTGAACAAGGCTGTGTGGTTAAGAAACTCGCTTTGCAACCTGATTTCGGGTTCAGCCCCACTGCACAGCACCTGGGTCAAGTGTTTTCTACTATAGCTCCTGAGTCAAAGAGTACCATGTGTTTGTGTTTGTCCTCCACCACTGCTTCACAACCGGTGGTGTTTTGTTTACATTTCCACAACTTAGCAATTCAAACAAAAGAAACTGAAAGAATAAGTTTCAGGCTTATAAACAAGTACTGGGGTCAGTTAGTTTGACTAAACCCTTTGAGGTGGTGCCCCAGCAACACTGCAGGTTCAATAACTGAAACAAGTAAAAAAATAAATTTAAAAAAAGATAGAAATATATAATGACTTAAATCTAACCAGTGTATTATTACTAATACTAATTAAATCTAACCAGTGTATTATTACTAATACTAAGAATAAACTGGTAAAGTTTTGATACATTTAAAGGTTAGCAACAGTAGTAGTACGGAGGTGAAATAACTGTAGATCTTAACTTACAGGTCATGGGTTCATGTCACACGCAGAACATAAACTCACTTATTGTATCACAGGGTGGAACATGTTGTTCTACATTCCAACCAATAATTCATCCAGCAGCAAATAGACAGACCTTATGGAAATATTGTTTGTCACGTTTTGGAATCTTATTCATAGACTGATTTGTAACTTCATCTGCTAAATGCTACTCACTCTAAAGTACCAAATTTACAAATGTTTTGCAGCTGTTGAAATAGTAATAGCAGCAACAGTATCAATAATGAACTCTGTGCAACAGATGCACCAGTTTGACTATTTAATGTCACTAATGATACAAAGCAAACATTCATCCATTCAAATTGTAATTTCTAGATGAAAAGGATATCAAAGTGATAAGGAGTTTATTACTCTTACCAGAAGTGGTGAGTTTCATAACTCCATTTGGTCATTAGTATCACTGCTTGAAGACTTTGGCTTCGTGTGATGTTTTTAGGTTAACCTTTTAGCATTCAGATTACTCTGTCAAATGTCATGTATATTTATACTCTTTCTTTTGAATTAATCATGCATCATCTCATAACTTCAAGATTTCAATGATGTGATTCTTTATTTTTAGAATGACATTGTCAGATAGGTGTGAGAGATTGGATTTGGCCAGTTTGAACACAAAACAGCTAGAATATTTGGGTCTGATACAGCCTGTTTAAACGCTAAAGGGTTGTCAGCTTAGCAGAGCTAGTCCTTCTCCAAGCTGTAGATCCAGTCATGGGCAAACTGCAGCCCTCAGGACTTTTGTGACTGGTAGGCCTAACGAAATTTTTTATTAATTTTTTTCAGTAGTGTGGTCCCCCTAATGATAAGCCATGTCTTATGTGGCCTGTTTCTTACAAGAAGGTTCCCCATGCCTGCTGTAATCTCAAGAACTAAACTTGCTACTCTTTTAGCTAATCACACATTCATCAATTTTACAGTGCTACATAGCTGATAACAACAGTGTCCCACCTTGCAGTATCTCTATATAGTTGGGTGGACTGAAACATTTGAGAGTTAAGTGTCTCTGCTAGCTATGGACACTGTGTTGTGCTAGTGATAGGATACAAACCACAAACCTCTCATCTGGTTGTCCAGTACTCTATCAATTTGGCCATCTTGAAGACTCCTCTCTCTTCATAAAGATGGTGGGGAGACTGTATAACTGACGTATATTTTATTGGATTGTATTGCTGACCTCAAATTTCCTCATTGGCAAAACCTAAACAGAAAGGAGAGAGGGAGTTGCAACTGGGGTACAGGTATCTAATCGACCCAGAATGGTTCGGAATTTGGCAGCTTATCCTTGAAACAACACTGACAACAGAAACAGTAACAGTTGTTTTCAGGAAATAAAATTAGCTTGTTTCAACACACACACACACACACACACACATGCATGCATGCACATTGTATGAGGGGGATACAGGTATGTATGTATGTATATATGTTTGTATGAATACATATGTGTCTGTTTGTGTATACCCTTGTCTTGACATTGCATGATAGTTGTAAATGGGTGTCACTGTCATACAAGCAGTGTCATTCATTTCCGATATTCTGTGAAAACATGTCTAACCACAGGGAAATATTATCTTGCTTGGAAACACATTAGGGTTGATGACAGAAAGAGCATCTGGCCACAGACATCATCATCGTCATCATCATTTAACAACCATTTTCCATGCTGGTATGGGTTGGATGGTTTGACTGGGGCTGGCTAAGCAGAAGACTGCACCAGGCTTCGCTGTTTGCTTTGGCAGGGTTTTTATGGCTGGATTCCATTCCTAACACCAATCAACTCAATAAATTCTATTTGACCCATGCAAGAATGGAACAATGAGCATTAAAAGATGACAATGATGATAACCTCTCCTACGTGGGTACCATGAAAAAATATACCCAGTACACTCTGTAAAGCAGTATGGATTAGGAAGAGCTTAGAAACCATACCAAACTAGAAAGCAAATGTACAATGACAATAATGATTACACACACACACATAGCCACACACACACACACACACACACATATGGAGTAGCTATGAATCTCCACTACAGCAACACACTTGTTTTAGTCCCTCTATCATACTCTAACATCTCATTACCGAGCACAAAGCCACCCCTATTCCTCGCTCAGTTGAAGGATCTTGTCATGCGAGTTACTTGCACCCAGTACTCTCTGTAAAGTCGTTGGTGTTAGGGAAGACATTCAGTCATAGAAACCATGCCAAAGCTGACAGTAGAGCTTAGCACAGTCCATTCATTGGATGGTAGGTTTTTTTGAGGTGGGGATTAAAGCAGTGATTTATTTCTGGTATCATTATATCATCGAAGATTTTGTGGCAGGAGAAAAGTTTCAGCGAGGGCTATCCTTTGTTTTGAGTCACAGAGTTGTCAATGATCTATCAGCTGTTAAGGTACAGCATTTGGTAAATTTTTTGAACTGGAAATGTACATTTCGTTTGACGTCAGCATAAAGTGAAAGAGAGAGAAAATGACAGGGACGTGTGTATATGTTGATGGTAGGGTGCGAGATAGAAAGTATGTGTGAGAGAGAGAGAGGTGTTGATGTGTGTGTGGGAGGGAGAGAGAGAGTGACAGCGTACATTTTTTTCATTTATTTCTCTTCGCATCTTTTTTGAGTGAGTGATTGAGAGAGAGAGAGAGAGAGAGAGAGAGAGAGAGAGAGAGAGAGAGAGAGAGAGAGAGAGAGTGTGTGTGTGTGTGATAGCATAACGCCTCTCTCTTTCTCTCTCTCAGTCAAATACATACTAAAAAAAAGATGCGAGGAAAAATAAATTTTAAAAATGTACACTGTTACTCTCCTTCACACAAACACACACACACACACACAGAGCATACATTTAAAAAAAATTTTTTTCTCCTCGCATCTTTTTTGAGTGAGTGTGTGAGTGATTGACAGAGAGAGAGGTGTGTGTTGTTGGAGAGAGAGAGAGAGAGAGAGATAGTGTAAATTTTATTTATTTACTTTTTCTCGCATCTTTTTTAGTGTGTTTGACAGAGAGAGAGGGGGCGTTATGCTATCTCTCTCTCCCCCTCTCTCTCTCTCTCTCTCTCTTTGTCACTCACTCACTCAAAAAAGATGCAAGGAAAAATAAATTTTAAAAATGTATGCTGTCACTCTCTCTTTCTCCATCTCACACACACACACACACCTCTTTCTCTCTCAAACACAAACACATTCAAAATTGGTGAAAGTTATGGTTGAAAATCGATTTTTACCGCAATCCACGAGTGCCTCGAGAAAAATAAGCTGACAGACAAAAGCACAGCCATGGTTGTGACCATTGTCCTCCTAAAATTGGAGCGACATGCGTGCTAATTTGTGGATGTGCATAAATTCATTCGTGTACACACACACACACATCCTGCCTTTTATAGATATAAATAGATGATGATATATATAATCTTTAACCTCAACATCAATGTCCTAACATCTTTCCAGACTAGCATAGATTGAACAGATTTACCATATAGGTCTTTTCTCATCTCATTTGTGAGGACCAGTAGTCTTAGATCTAACTTCACTACTTCTTCCTCACCTCTTAAATCTTTCTCTGCCATAGGTATACTCCTCTATCAGTATAGAGACCTTTTCCCTCCAACATTCATTCTCCATTAACATCATGAAAGATCTCCTTCAGTCATGAATGACCATGGAATTGCACCTAGAAAGTCCCCCTCCCAGGCACAAGTCCGGGCAAGGTTGTTTATGGAAGACCAGCAGCCACTCATGCATACCAGCCTCCCCTCTCCATGCCACTGTTGTTATCCAAGGGAAAGGCAAAAGCAGATACATCTTGGCACCAGTGATGCTACAACTCATTTCTACAGCTGAGTGAACCGAAGTAACGTGAAATAAAGTGTCTTACTCAAGAACACAACACACAACCCAGTTCAGGAATCAAACTCACTACCTCATGATTATGAGCCTGACGCTCTAACCACTGAGCCAGCCGCCTTCAATTAACATCATATATCCATACATATCAGTACAATCCTCTCCTCAGTTTACATGAATCAACTTACCAGAAATATCTTGATTTGACCAACTGGATTCCCATGAACAAACATCAGAATACATTTGATCTTGGCACATTTGGACACTATTAGCAGAAACAAACTCAGTATTGAGCATCGGATTTTCTAAGTTGTTGGGTTCAGGATTAGAGTTAATTGATCCTTCAGCTGGCATAGTTAGGGTCATTGTGTTGTTGGAAAGGGGATAAATAATGGGTATTACTGCCATCTGAGGGATTTGTTGCTTTTGGTCACAGATTATTTTGGGTAGGATTGACTCTGTCAGTTTGTTGTCAACTTGGATATCATTAAATGTACCTTCAAAACGTTGGCGAATATTCGGTCGATACACCCATCCTGTAAAGATAAAATATCAATTACTTTTGACAAAGCAGCAGAGAAAGTTTATGCAGGCGAGTAGGGTTTGCATGACACTGTTAGTTATGATGATGAGGGTTCCAGTTGATCCAATTGGCGGAACAGCCTGTTCATGAAATTAACCTGCAAGTGGCCAAGCACTCCACAAACATGCATATCCTTGATGTAGTTCTCAGCGAGATTCAGCATGACACAGAATGTGACAAGGCCAGACCTTTGAATCACAGGTACAACTCATTTCTGCCAGCTGAGTAGACTGGAGCAGCAGGAAATAAAGTGTCTTGCTCAAGGACACAACGCACTGCCAGGAATCGAATTCATGACCTTACGATCATGAACCGATTATCCAAACCACTAAGCCACATGCCTTCACTGAGAGAGTGGGGTACTGTCATCTGAATTGAGCACAGCAAACTATATCTTCCAAATTATAGATGGCTTTCATTTGTTTTTGAAGAATTTTGCTTCCCAATTACAAGGTTCTGGGTTCAGTCCCACAGCATAGCACCTTGGGTAAGTTTTCTACTATCACCCCGAACCAACCAAAACCTTGTGAGTGAATTTGGTAGACAGAAACTGAAAGAAGCCTAGTGTGTATGTGTGTGTGCATGTGTGTGCGTGTGCGCGTGTGTGTGTGTGTGTTTGTGTTTGTTGCCACCACCACTTGACAATCGGTGTTGGTTTGCTTATGTCCTTATAATTCAGCAGTTCGACAAAACAGACTGATAGAATAAGTACCAAGCTTTAAAAAAATAAGTACTAGATTTGATTCCTTTGATTAAAACCTTCAACGTAGTGCTCCAGCATGGCCACAGTCAAATGACTGAAACAAGATATCTTCGCGTTTAATTAAAATTTTCAGCATTCTGCTTTAAAAAGTGTGTTTGTATATGTGTGTATATACGAACGCAGGCTGAGGAGTTAAATATGGCTAAGTGGTTAAACAGTTTACTTCACAATCATTAGTTTCCAGGTTCAATCTCACTGAGTGGCATTTTAGTAAGTGTACGATAACCTTGGGTTGATCAACACCATGTGTGTGAATTTGAATAAACAGAAACTGTAAAAATGCTGTTAGATGAATTGTACCTGTAATTCAAAGGTCCAGCCTTATCACATTTGTGTCACACTGATTCTAGCAATGAAGGTATATCAAGGTTATATGTATGTGAGTAATACTCAGCCATTTTGTATGCTAATTCAATGAGAAAATTGTTTAGTTGGTTGAACATCAGGATGCTCATATTTTGAAAGCAATGTCAGAGTCTTCCATCTCCATCAGTATGTAAGAAAGCACAAGAGAGAGAGAGAGAGAGAGAGAGAGAGAGAGAGAGAGAGAGAGAGAGAGAGAGACGGACAGACAGTCAGTCAGACACATTTTAAAAAGAAGGAATAGAATCCTGCTTCTTGTGAGTATTTCATATACAATTCTAAAAAGAAAGAACAATAGCAACACGTTATGGCAGTCACAGAGCATACTAAGCATTGCACTAAAGTTCATGTATGTGCAAAGATCATTCAAATCAACACAGACCATGTATTTTAAACGGAAGAGTGGGTTATGTTCCACGTCAATCTAGACTGCATTTACAAATCACAATAGACAGATTAAATACATAATACCAGGTCTTCAACAGAGATAAATTCCTAATCCTTACTGGGCACACTGAGATTATGTAAGCAAGTAAAATTTCATCATCATCATCATCATTATCATCATCATCATCATCCTCCTCATCACTGCCGTCGCCGCCACCACCACCAACACTACCATCGTTTAACATCTGCCTTCCATGCTAGCACACACACACACACACACACACACACACACACATATATATATGTATGTATGTATGTATGTATGTATATAATGAAGCTAACATGCTCCACTAGATGTTTAACGTCAGTGTGCACATACAACAGAGTGTAAGTATCTTAAGAGAAAAATTAGGTATAAGAGGCATCAGATGTAATGTGCAAAACAAAAGACTATGCTGGTATGGTCATATTATGTGTATGGATGAAGACAGCTGTGTAGAAAAATGCTGATCTCTATTTGTGGGAGGAACCTGTGGAAGAATTAGATCCAGGAAGATGTGTGACAAGGTGGTGAAATGTGATCTTCGGACACTGAGTCTCACAGAGATGATAACAAGTGACCGAGACTTCTGGTGAATTGATGTGTATGAGGAGAGATATCAAGCTAAGTGAAGTCATGGCCAGTGCTGGTGTCACATGAAAGATACACATACTGGTGACACGTAAAAGACACCCATTACACTCTGTGGAGTGGTTGGCGTTAGGAAAGGCATCCAGCTGTACAAACCAAGCCAAAACAGAGTAGAGCTTGGTGCAGCTCTACAGCTTACCATCTCCAGTCAAACTGTCTAACCCATGCTAGCAGTGGAAAATAGACATTAAATGATGATGATGTTGAAAAATGAACACGGGTATAACTTGGTACTCCTTTAACGTGCCTAACATTAGAATCGATACCTATGTTGTTTAATTGTCATATCCAATCATACATATATATAAATATAAAAATACACACACACACACACATACAGCTGAAGAATACTGCAAAATCAACAGTCTGATACCTGTTGTTGAAGAATCTATTACACCAGGCTGATCAATATATACAGATGTCTGGCTATCTTCCTCCTTTCACAGGATGCTAGATAAATATTATTTAAATCCTATGAAAGAAACTACTCAAACAGATAACATGAAAATATTAGACTACAGGAATAAGATATAGTAAGTTAACATCCAACTGAAACATAAAAAATATTAAAACCACTTCCAAGCTTTACACTACATTCCAGAAATACAAACCGATGAAAAGGCCTCTATGCATGAATTTTTATCAAATAACATCCTACCATCTTAAAAGGGAAAGGGGGACATGTTGGATAATAGAGTCCTTCAAAGCTTCTGGGAAAAATTTGGGTAGGTGGAGCAAGAGTACATTCAGGCTGTGGGAACAAGATGTCTTGTCAAAATTCAACGAAGCTGTTTGTTTTTGTTTAAATAATGATGGGAACCAGATAGTTATGGGCTTCTCTTTAGTTCTCAATCTGCATAATAATTTATCAGACCAACCCCACTCTTATACACCTTGGTCCTAGATATGCTCGTCATTTTTCAATTAACGTGTTTTCCATGCTGGCATGGGTTGGACGGTTTAACAGGAACTGACCAGCTGAAGGGCTGTACAGGCTTCATGTCTGTTTTGGAATGGTTTCTACTACTGGACGTCCTTCCTAACACCAATTACTATACAGAGTGTACTGGGTGCTTTTACGCAGCACCAGCATGGATGCTTTTTATGTGGCACCAGCACCTATGAGCCTGCAAGATTAGTAATGTTCAGCTGGAGAGGGTTGGAGGGACAAGCCTGTATGCAAATCACATCTGGAATGCCTCTCATCATAGATCTACTCAATCATAAATAGCCTGGGGTTAAATATTAACATTTCTGAAATACAATTCTACATTATCCTACAACACATTGCTTCTCTCACACACACACACACACACACACACACACACACACACACACACACACACACACACACACACACACACACACACACACACACACACACACACACACACAAGATGTTTCAATATCTCAAAGTATCACCACCACCATCATCGTCATCATCATCATTTTTATGCCAATTTTCCCATGCTTGCATCAATCAGATAGAGTTTATGGAGACAGATTCTCTACACCTGTCTCTCCTTCCTGTCATTGACCCTCACCTGTTTCCCAAAGAATTAATATTTAACCCCCCCCCCCCTGTAGCCAGACATGTTTCCACAGAATATTGCAAATGAACAACACTGCTTGTATGAAGCTGACATGACAATCATTTTCAACCATCACATGATGTCAAGACAAGGAAATACAAATGCTTACACATACACATATATAGATATGACAAGCTTCTTTCAGTTTCTGTCAACCAAATCCACTCACAAGGCTTTGGTTGGCCCAAGACAAGAGCAGGGGATACTTGCCCGAGGTGCCATGCAGTGGGACTGAACCCAGAACTATGTGATTAGGAAGTAAACTTCTTACCACACAACCATGATTGCACCAATCAGTTTCATAAAATTATTTACAACAGCAATGACAAACTAGCAGATGAAAGATCAATAATATGGTGAATGGAAAGCACTTTCTCTCATTTTAATAAACATCAAGAGGGAGACATACCTTCTTCTCTAAGCTTGAAAAGTTGTAATGAAGCCAATAATTTAAGCACACCCCTTTTGATATCACTGCCACCACCTGAGCCATCTCTGATTTTATTATGCAAAGTCTCTCATTTCAAAATATTCATATCAAATTACAATCTTCCATCATATTTTTAAATCAGACTCATTGGTTATGTTCCAGACAGTATCTTAATAGTGGTTTCAAATTTTGGCACAAGGCCAGTAATTTCAAGGAAAGGGTAAGTAGACTACATCCACCCCAGTGCTCAACTAGTACCTATTTTATTGACCTTGAAAGGATGAAAGGCAAAGTCAACCTCAGTGGAAGTTGAACTCAGAACATAAAGCCGGATGAAATACTGTTAAGCATTTTGTCTGGCGTGCTAATGATTCTGCTAGCTCCTCGCCTTAGTAATGATAATATTGGTTTCAAATTTTGGCACAAGGCCATAATCTCAGGGAAGGGGCTAAGTCGTTTTTATTAATCCCAGTGTCCAGCTGGTAATTATTTTATCAACCCTAAAAGGACGAAAGGCAAGGTTGATTGAACTCTGAATGTAAGGACAGACAAAATACCACTAAGCATATTGCATGGCATGCTAACAATTCTGCCAGCTCACCACCTTACAGTATCTTAATAATACCAAAAGTTAGTTATTTTAGTAAGTTCCTCTCAGTACATGATTACGTTTCAAAAATAACAACTCTTTACTGCAAAAATCAGTAGATGGAAGCTGTGCAAAGGGCTATCGGATGTACTGTTCCTGTTCTTGGGTTGTAGACTTGATCCAGCATCTGGTACCTGGATGCCTTTAGTAGTAGTTCTCACTTCTCCACTTGATGGATGCAAAATGTGAATGGTCTTCTAACGCCAGGCAAGGAAACTGATATACTTCCACAGCCCTTGCCTCAGAAAACTTCTTGACATACATAAAGTGGCAAGACAAAATCCCAGACATTGAGATACTCATCCATGCTAGTCTGCCCAAGCTAGTCCCCATGGCCAGATGTGTTTTCATGTAGGACTAGAAACAAAGACACCACTTGTATGGTAGTGATTCTCATTTACAACTATTACACAATATCAAGACAAGACACATATACACATACATATACATGTAATACATAAAAAAAAAATGTGAGAGTGTGTGTGTATGGAGAGAGAGAGAGAGAAACAACGTTTATCGCCACTTCAATATGGCTGTTCCATAGGAACCGATGTTACTACCGTCTTTAACCCCAGGAGGAGCCTCCTCCAGCTGGTCATCAATGCAATCTGTACCTAATACATATTGCAAGCAGGGGAGCAAACTCCTACCATCTTCTAGCAGATAACAGGACCACCAGACCATATGGCTTTGAGCTATTTGTGCTCAACCTCAGTGGTGGACATCCATCAGCTAGAGATAGCAGTAATCTGCTCCAGCTCACAGTATATAGAAAAATAACTGACAACCAGTAACTGATCTTGCAACAAGCAAAATAGCTAGTTTGAAAATCTCTATAAGAGACTTTATAAGAGATAGTAGTAACTATACAGATAAGTAATATTTTATTGCCACTTCAAATATATATTGCAAAGGATAAACTTCTTTCAGTTTCCATTTACAAAATCCATTCATAAGGCTTCAGTCAGCCTGAGTCTATGGTAGAAGACACTAATCCAAGGTGCCATGCAGTCTGTCAACATTCAAAGGTACATGGTTGCAAAGCAAACTTCTTTACCGCACACCCTTGCCTGTGCCTATGATTTATATTTTATCACTGAAATGTGACTTAACCAAATACCTACCTCTCACTGGTTCAGTCTACTTAAGTCATAGAGTAGGCACAGCTCAGTGCTAAAAACAGACCACCCTATTATTGGTTTCAAATTGTGGCACAAGGCCAGCAGTTTTAGGGGAAGGGCTAAGTTGATTAAATTGACCCCAGTGTTCAACAGATACACATTTTATTGCCCCCCCCCCCCACTCCAAGAATAAAAGGTAAAGTGAACCTCAGCAGAATTTGAACTCAAAATGTAAAGATGGACGAAATGTTACTAAGCATTTTGCCCAGTATGCTTACAATTCTGCCAGTTTGGTGCCTTAGATATCCCTATTGTTGACAAGTGTTTTGTTTATACTTGCAATACCCAGTTCAAATCTTCCTATAGGTCCTAGTATAGCAATTGGAAACCGCTCTAATTTATCTTATCTTGAATCACCACATGAAAAAACATGAGTTTTCAACAACCAATAACCCAATAGATTACAGAGCTAAATTTGTAATATAATTACCTGGATAGTCTTTGCGGTGTTTATATTTAATTCGATTGGATTCATCAAAATATGGTTTCTGTTGAGCTGGAGACATTTTATGCCAAATCTCCCCCAAGTAAATGCTGATTTGGGAATTGGATGCTGTTGGAAACATTTTCATTAAAGTCGATCTGTAAGTACGCCCAAATACCATAAAAGCATTCATTGGACGCTTAATGTTCCCATTTTTATTACGAGAGCTACTTCCACTTGCCTTGTAAGTTAGCTTGGTTCCTGGAAAGGCAAAAACTGATAATAATAAATGTAAAATAAAATTATCAAAAAAGTTTTTAAAGAATTTATTTGGAATTGTGGAGTTAAATTTTTGTTATATTTCCGAAACTTTGTTGCTTCAAAAACTGGGGTCTTTTCTGTTACTGTCACAGATTTTAAAATTTTAAAAGTAAGTGAAAATTTTCAAATTTGGTGTATTGATGTAATTTTCCACACTGAATCTGATTTTGTTATTCATTAGTTCCATAAAAATTTTAGAAAGATATTACAGAGGTTTAACCCCAGGAGGGTATAGCACAAGACACTTGCCCAAGGTGCCATGCAATGGGACTGAACCCAGAACTATTACCACAGAGCTACACCTGTTAACTTACTATTTATTAATTTATGGCAAAAACGAATTTCATTTTCATAATTAACATACAAAACTAACTTAGTATACCAAATTTGAAAACAAATGGAACAAAATTTTTAAAAACATAGGAAAGTGACAGCAACAGAAAAGATCTGAAAACTGTAATGTATGTCATAATGTTTGTTGTTATAAACTAATTATACTACACAATATATTTATTTCATACATGAATACAAAACAAAAATATCCATAGAAAAAACAAAACGAAACCGCAACATTCACATTGTTCTCAGTAGTAGTAGTAGTAGTAGTAGTAGTAGTAGTAGTAGTAGTAGCAGCAGCAGCAGCAACGGTATGAGTGAAGTGAACTGGCCTTAACTTAGCAATTTTAACCAAATTCACACTAAATAAAATAAGTTCTGGAACATGCTAAACATAGGGTATTTATTTTACCACTTTATTATTTTACATGATTTTGTCCTAAAATAAGGTTTGAAGCCACTGAAGCATAAGGGATAAAAAGAAGGAAAAGAAGATACCTGCAAATTCAAAAAATGCCAATTAACAGAAAGATTGAAGGAATGAACATTGTAAACCAGAGAAAGACAAAAATGATAGTAATGGGTTCCAGCAAGCAGCAGTTCAAAGGAAGAAGCTATTAAAATAAAAGGACTTATGACTAACAGGAAGCTGACAGAGAAAGAATGCCCCTGAGAAGAGAAGTGGGTGACACATTTAAAGGTCTTGACAGGGGATGCTAGACCTGAAAATTCATCAGAGCAATGACAAAGGAAATTCTTATAGAAAAGACACAATGGAGATACATTCCAATGGTGACAGAAAGACTCAACCCATGTTGAGAGAAAAGGACCTGTCATGTTAACAATGCAATTCCATGGGGCAAGAAACAGGGCATGCAAACACAACTCCTAACATTTTTGCGGGGTGCAAAAACTAAAATTTACACTATTACTTATTTCTCTCAGGTTTAGAAAACAGTACGTAAAAAGTGAGCTGTAAAAAGTAGCTGGAAGTTAGGTTTCTTCTCAAAGAACAAAACCAAATAAAAAAGAACCATAAGACCTTGTTTGCAAAAAATTTTAGAACTGGGTTGGCACCCACTAAGCAAATTTCATTCCTGAGTCAGTGTGCAATTCTGAAATTATCAATAATAAATGCATAATTGGATCTTTTCTGTTTGCCTGCACTTGTAGAAATTTTAAAGTTTAGTGAAAATTTGAAAATTTGGTATATCAATGTAATTTTCCACACTGAATCTCAGCATCAAGTTCACTTTTTCCAGAAATTTTTAAAAAAAAGTTACGGAGGTTTAAAGTTTGTTAATTTTTACACAGTCAGAAAAAAGGATTTGGAAGCTGTCATTTTGTGCAAGACTGCATGTGTTGTCCACTGTAAATGAATGAAATATTGGCCATATAACCCCTCATAACACTTTTACTTTTTGGAATTTTCAGAAAATTTTGCGAATTTGTATTCTACACATGGGAATTCATATGATTACGTATATTGAAAAAAAAAGAATTTTGGTATGTGATTTAAGGCCTACTTAGCTATTATTTTTAGTACATGTCATGACCACCATATCCCACATGTGTTCTGAGTTTTTAATAAGCGAAAAATGACCAAGCAGCTTGGTAACAGCTTGGCTTGTTACCATGGAAACAGGCACCTCTATGTCTGTGGCTTTTGACTGGCTAAAATTACTGAAAATTTGCAAACTTTAAAAGCTATTAACTCTTTAATTATTGATTTATGGTGAAAATGAATTTCATGTTAATACAAAACTAAATCAATACATCAAACATGAAAATCAATTGGAACAAAAGTCAAAGAAATTGAAAAGTGGCAGCCAAACAGAAAAGATCCATGTGATCTTGTCCAATGTCATGTGTGACCTTGCTCTATATTATATGTGACCATGTCCTATATTATGTGTGACTTTGTCAACAATATTATTTACTAAATTAAAAGTGAATGCATCAGAATGGAGTTTCCCATTTGGAGGTACTTCTGGTTTATTTTCAGTTTCTATTCACAACTATTTTTTGCTTTACTTGAGTCATTAATTCTACTGAATAACATGAATATAACAATTTTCCAAATGTCATGTTTATGTATGAAAAACAAAAAAGTCAAGAAATTGAATTTAAGGCAAATAACAGCAGCTGTATGTCTATTTCAGTCACTATTATTTTTCTGAAATAAATTTATCCCAATACTCATACTCACTCATTTACTTGTTTCAGTCATTTGACTGTGGCCATGCTGGAGCACCGCCTTTAGTCGAGCAAATCGACCCCAGGACTTATTCTTTGTAAGCCTAGTACTTATTCTATCGCTCACTTTTTGCCGAACTGCTAAGTTACGGGGACGTAAACACACCAGTATTGGTTGTCAAGCGACAGTGGGGAGGACAAACACAGACACACAAACATATACACACACACATATATATATACATATATACAACAGGCTTCTTTCAGTTTCCGTCGACCAAATCCACTCAAAAGGATTTGGTTGGCCCAAGGCTATAGTAGAAGACACTTGCCCAAGGTGCCACGCAGTGGGACTGAACCTGGAACCATGTGGTTGGTAAACAAGCTACTTACCACATAGCCACTCCTGCGCCTTATTGACTTTATCTTTTATACCTTATAAAATCTCATATTGCTTCTGAAGTTAAACACCCCAAGATCAACTTTTCTCTTCATACAAACAGGGTTAATAAGTGCTAGTAGTAAATTGGAATTAATTTAATCAAATATACTCATAGAGAATAAAAAATTTAACCCTTTAACATTCAGATTACTGGGTCAAATATAAAGCTTATTTATTCACATTGTTTTGGATTAATCATGTATTATCTTGTAGCTTCAAGATTTTGATGATGTAATTGTTTACTAGCAATGCAGTGTAGGTTAGATGTGAGTGGCTGGATCTGGTCAGTTTTAGCATAAGACAGGACAACTGTATGTGCAGCTGCACATACAGTTGTCCTGGCCAACATCCAGAGAATGACCAGCAACTTGATTGATATAAGATAACTCACCAACATACTCTAGCCTTTGTCCTACAAGCACATAGTCTTCTCTCTCTGTCCTATTTATTGCTGCTATTATAATGGCCTCTGCTTCACAGAACTGTCTGAGATTGTGCCACATCTACTGAAACAGCTCTGTCCTACTCACTTCCCCTCCTTTCATCACCCCTTTTGTGTTCAACCTTCCAGACCCTGCAAAAATCGCTACATCTATTCCTTCTCCCATAGATTATTGACCCTCTGGAATTCCTTTCTTGCTCATGAGTCTTTCTCACAAATGCTGACTTACAAAAGTCCAATAGGTTCGTTAATGGCAGCGATTCTACCAATCTGGAAGGATCTTCAAAAGCCATAGGCACAGCTTCTTCCTTCAGACCCAGAACTTTTTACTTGTTTTGCTCATTTGACTGTGGCCATGCTTCAACACCACCTTTAAGGGCTCAGTCAAATAAACTGATCCCAGTACTAACTTTTTAAAGTCTGGTACTTGTTCTATTGGCCTCTCTTGCCAAATTGGTGTTTTAAAGATGTATACAAACCAACATTGTTTGTCAGAGGACAAATGCAACACAAAGATAAACACCCAAAACACAAATACATGCATGAGTATATACATATATGTATATATATACATATATACATATATATATATATATATATATATATCTTTTTCTTTTTATCTTTTACATGTTTCACTCACTAGACTGCAACCACATTGGCACACCACCTTGAAGAATTTTAGTCAAACAACCCCAGTACTTATTTTATTTTCAAGCTTGATACTCATGGTATCAGTTTCTTTTGCTGAACTGCTAAGTTACAGGGGCGTGAATATATAAATACATCAATACAAGTTGTCAAGCGATGGTAGGGAACAAACACACACACATACAATGGGCTTCTTTCAGTTTCTGTCTATTAAATCCAATCACAAGACTTAGGTTGGCCAGAAGCTATCGTAGAAGACACCCACCCAAGATGTCACGCAGTGGAACTGAACCCAGAGCCATGTGGTTAGGAAGCAAACTTCTAACCATGCATCCATGCCTGCACCTATACACACGCACGCACCACACACACACACACACATATGCACTTCTACACAGTTTCCATCCACTAAATTCATTCAAAAGGAATTATTTGGTCCAGGGCTTTTGCAGAAAACACTTGTCCAAGATGTTGCACAGTGGAACTGAACACAAAACCACATGGTTGCAAAGTGAAGCTTTATGCCTAGTCAAAATAAACCATCATTATTGGGTAAGTCATATTCTGTTGATGATATCATTTTACGAGGACATGCATTAAGAGATAAATAAGAATGAGTACCACGTTTAAAATTGGCTGTTTATCTAACAGATTGGTTAATTATACCTATATATAAATTAATATGCAAAATAGTAATTAGTTATAATTGTATATTAGCTATATTTCCAAAATACTATCAATACTTTAACATAAGATTTAAAAGTCCAATGTTCAAATCTTGCCATTGTGCTGTGTGTTGTTATTTTATAGCTTGTTCAATAACAATCATTCATCTAACCTGTTATGTGTGAAGGCATGGGACACAGTGGTTAGGGTATTTAGCTCATGATCATAAGGCTTTGAGTTTGATACCTGACAGTGCATTGTGTCCTTGAGCAGAGCTCTATATTTCACGTTGCTCCTGTCCACTCAGCTGACAAAAATGAGTAGTGCCTGTATTTCAAAGGGCCAGCCTTGTCACATTGAATTTCCTCGAGAACTACATTAAGGGTACATATGTCTGTTAATTTCACAAGTAGGATGTTCTGTTGACCAGATCAACTGGAACACTCATCAATGTAACTGATGGAGTGCCAGTATAACCTGTTGTATATACATGTATGTATATACATGTATGTATATTTGTATGTGTATACATGTATGCATGTAAGTGTGCATGTGTGTATGTATGTAAGTAGTTTGTGTGTGCATGCATGCATGCATGTGTGATGTGATCATATATATATATATATATATGTATGCATGTATATATGTTGTCATCATCATCGTCATTAAATGTCCACTTTTTCATGCTTGCATGGTCAGATGGAATTTGTTGAAGCAGATTTTCTTCTGACAGATGACCCCCTTGTTGCCAACCTTCTCTTTCCACACAAGGTAATATTTTCTCAGACCTAGACATGTTTTGCATGCAAGACAGGAAATGGTCAACCTTACTTGTATGACAACAATGCTCATTTACAACCATCACGTGATTTATAAACAAAGATACACACACTCACACACACACATGCGCACACACACACACATGCGCACACACACACACACACACACGTAACAGTTTCTGTTTACCAAATCCATTCACAAGGCTTCGATCAGCATAGGGCCATAGTGCAAGAGTCCAGTTTAGTAGTTGCTAGGAGGGACAATATCTAGTTTTTATCAATAAATCACAATAACTTGCTTTAACTATAGCTGTATTAATATTTTGGGGAACAAAAAATTAATATTTGTCATACATATAATTAGAAGGCAAAAATAATCCTCTCAAATTAAAACTATGATTTCACAACCCCACTGGGAGGACAGACAGGCCTGCCTACAGATGCAGGAATGGCTGTGTGGTTAAGAAGCTTTGCCCTCTGTTATAGCCTTGGGCCAGCGAAAACCTTATGAGAGGACATAGTGCATAGAACTGTTGAATATATGCATGCACACATACACATGTTTGTTTGTATGTTTGCCTTGATATCATATGATGGTTGTAAAATGAGCATCACTGTCATACAAGAGGTGTTGTTCATTTCCACTCTTCCATGGGAAACATGCCTCAGCCATGGGGAAAATATTACCTTGCTTGGAAACAGATGAGGGTTGGCAACAGAAAAGGCATCCAGCTATAGAAGATCTACTTCAATGAACTCCTTGAGACCCATGCAAGCATGGAAAAGTGAATGTTACATAATGATGAAGATGGTAATGATGGTGGTGGGGGTGGTGACAACAATGAAACCTCATGCCAAACCAATGATGATGATGATGATACTATGATGATGGTCATCACCATCTTCATTTTGACATTACATCATCTTTTCTAATAAAAGACCTCAGCTGAACATCAATACCTCTTTTGTCTTACAGCACACCAACAAATATATCTCTTACATTTTTATTGCCATTCTCTGTTATCAAATAAACCACCTGTTTTGAATGTTTTAAAATCATTCAGATTTCAGAATATGGTGCATTTAATATTTTGAATTAGTTGAGTTTGACTTAAATCTTTCTGATACTAGTGACTGGTAATTGTAGACGTGGCTGCATGGTAAGAAGCTTGGTTCCCAACGACATGGTCCTTGATTCATGGCACCTATGGTAAGTATCTTGTAATATAACCCCAGGAAAACCAAAGCTTTGTGAATGATTTTGGTAGACAGAAACTGAAATAAGGCGGCAAACTAGCAGAAACGTTAGCAGGCTGGGCAAAATGCTTAGCGGTATTTCGGCTGCCGCTATGTTCTGAGTTCAAATTCTGCCGAGGTTGACTTTGCCTTTCATCCTTTCGGGGTCAATTAAATAAATACCAGTTATGCACTGGGGTCGATATAATCGACTTAATCCGTTTGTCTGACCTTGTTTGTCCCCTCTATGTGTAGCCCTTTGTGGGCAATAAAGAAATAAGAAACTGAAAGAAGAGCATCGTGTGTGTGAGTGTGTATGTGTGCGCACACGCACATATTGTGTTTGTCTCCATTCCTTACCACCATTTGACAAACAGTATTGGTTTATTTAAGTCCCCATAACTTGGAGTTTTGGCAAAAGAGACCAACAGAATAAATGAGACATAACAACAGATATAAAATTAATATGTTTGACTAGAAACACCCCCAGGCAGTGCCCCAATATGACCACAGTCTAAAGTAAACAAGTAAAAGGTAATCCTTGATCACATCTACTTTAGCAGGCCTGTTATATGGAGGTACCAAGTTAAATGCACAGGAGCAGCTCGTAACTTTTGTATACCAAATACACTCATTTCAATGTTTTGGAGCTCTGTTGTATTCACTGCCATGCAGCTATTGCTCATGGTGATTTCATTGAACAAGTTTTGGAGCTTATTAGTTGTATAAAAGACATTGGAGACAACTAATTACTTTCAGCATGTTCTAGCAGGTTGGCCAAGAAAAAAAATGTTGAACACACTGCCAAATAATTGTACACACTGGAGCCACTGTGCTTGCATTTCCTGAACAGCACCAGAGTCTTCCACCAGAACACCTTGAGCAAACAAGAGAATTTCTTCATAGTTACTCAACACAGGGCGTGACTGTGTGGTAAGAAGCTTGCTTCCCAACCACATGGTTCCAGGTTCAGTCCCACTGCATGGCACCTTGGGCAAGTGTCTTCCACTATAGCCTTGTGCTAACCAAACCCTTGTGAGTGAATTTGGTAGACAGAAACTGAAAGAAGCGGCAAGGTGGCAGAAACATTAGCACGTCGGGCGCAATGCTTAGCGGCATTTCGTCTGCTGTTACGTTCTGAGTTCAAATTCCGCCAAAGTTGACTTTTCCTTTCATCCTTTCGGGGTCGATAAATTAAGTACCAGTTACGCACTGGGGTTGATGTAATCCACTTAATCCCTCTGTCTATCCTTGTTTGTCCCCTCTATGTTTAGCCCCTTGTGGGCAATAAAGAAAGAAACTGAAAGAAGCTTGTTGTGTGTGTGTCTATAGCTATGTGTGTGTGTCTATAGCTATGTGTGTGTGTCTTTGAGCTTGTTTTTGTCCCCTACCACCACTTGACAACTAGTGTTGGTGTGTTTACATACCCATAACACACTGATTTGGCAAAGGAGACTAATAGAATAAGTACTAGACTTTAAAAATAAGTCCTGGGATCAATTTGTTCAACTAAAACCCTTCAAGGTGGCCGCAGACAAATGAGTGAAAAAAGTAAAAGAAAAGGTAAAAGATAAAAGATCACCAATTCCAATGAAGCTACTAAATGCAGGGTTCCATAAGTTATCTTTACAACTTCCAAAGTGTATTGTATCACTGGTTGTGTGGAACCAATGAACCCCATGTAGAAGTGTTCTGATATTTCTAATAGAACTTTATTTGTTTGTTTACCAATACTCTGCTGAGTTATCCATATTTAAAATTTTTTTTTCTAAATTTTTCAAATTGTAAAGGTAATTTATGGACACTCTGTATATTTCAAATATCCTTGTACCATCTCCAAATCAAGAACTACATATGAAAGGTGCTTAAATAGAAGACATCAGCCTCACAACAGTCAGGATAAATACAGCAAGAACACTAATCAAAGTTCAGACCATGCTAATAAGGTAGATAATCATATTAGTTTCAAAGTTTCACACAAGGCCACATTGGATAAAATGCTTAGTGGCATTTCTTCCAACTCTTATTGTTCTGAGTTCAAATGCCACTAAAGTCGTCTTTGCCATCACTTCAGGGTCACAAAATAAGGACCAGTTGAGCACTGGATCTCTGTAATCAACTAATCCCATCCCACTAAAATTGCTGACCTTGTGCTAAACTTTGAAACCGTTACTAATCATCACATGATGTCTGCTTCTCTGATAAATTTCTACAACTAAATTTAGAATGGGGGGCCACAGAAGCTATTTCTTTTAAATAATAATTCATTTTATTATAGAAGTAAAAGTATGTACATGAAAATTATGCAGCTTGTGTTCCTGCCCCTAGAATCAATACTTTGTAAGAACATTCTGTTCACTGATGAGGTTAATGAGCAATCAATAGTAAATGTATGATTCCTTTACATCAAAGCTGTTATTTCCCAGTGTTCAGCACAATTACCTCCCTTTTGTTTTCATGGCATATACCATCTATCTTATCTGTCCTTTGTTGTCTTTGAGACACAAATGTATGATAGCTAATAAATGTCGCGCAAATCCATTACTCATGCTGTTACCATTTATGATGCCGAGCAACTTGAGACTGCTCCCGATTCTATGATACAAACTGCTTGTTTTAAAATGATCGAAATTCAAAACTTCCATCAATATTTCATGCTAATTTATGTTTCAAATACTAGCTTAATAATGACAAAGTTATTTTACTAACTTCATTATTTTCAAAGTCAAAAATTATGGCAGTGTATTTTAACAGGAATAATGGTAACAAAGATTAATGGCATAGGAAAAGGCAGACACGTCAAAACTTCTCATTTAACTCTCCCATCGAATATAACGTGTGCGATGGAAAAAAAAACAAAAAAACAATGAGCAATAAAAAGGCAATGAGATTCAGATGGTGGGCAACTGGTTAAACGGCCATGACTTCAAACCCTGTAACCTACCTTTGGACAAGTTACATAATCCTGTTTGTTTAAATTAAATGGCACTGTAGAAAAAAACATCATCATCATCGTCCTCGTCGTTTTAATGTTCACTTCTCCGTACTCAGACGGAATTTGTCAAAGCAGAATTTCTATGGACGTATATCCTTTCTCTTTCCAAGCAAGATAATATTTCTCCATGGCTGGACATGTGTTCATGGAAGATTGGAAACAATGATATCGCTTGTATGGTAGTGACACTCGTTTAAAACTATCACGATATCAAGACAAGGAGACACAAACACATAGATATATATATATGTATATGACGGGCTTCTTTCAGTTTGTCTTACTAATCCTCTCAAAAGGCTTTGGTTGGCTCATGGCTATAGCAGAAGACATTTGCCCAAGATGTCACGCAATGGGACTGGCCCAGAAACCACGTGGATGGAAAGCGAACTTGTTAACCACACAGCCATGTCTGTGCCGAACTATTAAAACAAAGCAATTGATTATTTTTTTAAATTCCCCTTTACCCAATTAGTACTTTAACCTCTCGGTCACAGCACTTCTTTGTCCACTTCCATAGATAGTGGAGGTTTAAATTACATACGGAAAAAAATTTCACTATTTCTATAGAAGTTTGGGTTTTGTGAAAGAATATAAAGAAAAAAATATGAAGAAATCAAAAGAGAAAAAAAGGGTAGGGAAGGGAAATGATAAATATATTTACCAGGAACATATTTATCGTCAATTGCTTTCTCTGTCTTGTTCATTTGAACAGACAGAGAACGTTGTTTCCTCCGAAACTTTCGCATCGATGTTTGAGTATTAATGTCATCAATGTACAGTCGATGTTGATTATTCAGAGATTCTGAAGTCGAATTCGTTTCAAATTGTGTATTTCCGTGAATAGGATGAATCATGTTTTGTGTCGTTTTCATATATTAAAGTCGATTGTTTATAATAGAAAATACATGGACGATCTTTTTGGGGCGTGCAATAATATTTATATATAAAATATGTATATTATGTATGTATTAAAAAGTATGCGTACATGTGAAGAAAGGTTTATGACGATGTATAGAATTACTAAAACAAAATAATAATAGATATAAAAATTCGTTTTGTTGTTTAAAAGTAAAATCGTTTGATTTTTGTATGTTTTGTTTTTGCGTTTTTTTAACGTTTTAGTATTTTAGAGAATCGTTTACATTCTTGACATTTTTCGTTTTGCTTTTCTCTGGTTCTCGCTTGAAATCAATGTAAAACTGATACAAATATCAAAAGCAGTCATCATTAATATTAAACTATAAAACAATAAACCGTTGAAGTCGATGGCAGTTTGAATGTGACAGTCAAATGACTTATGAGCACGTTACAGAACTCAACATATTCCTCAGTCGCGTGAGAAAGCAAGAGATCTTATTGCGCTTCTCGAAATAGCCTGTTTCTAGAAATAAAAATGATAAATACAAACTATTTTCCAAACATTTCTCCTCAAATGTACTTAACTTTTGGTTCGAAATAATTTACTGCTCCGTCCAACTACGTGGCAACTTAGACCACGCAGTAGGACTTCTACTGTAGCCGCGGGCCGATTAAAGTCTTGTGAGTGGAATTGGTAGATGGAAATTGAAAGAAGCCGTCGAGTGTGTGTGTATACTTGCTTGTACCTCACTACCGCTTGACAACCGGTGCTGGTTTGTTTACGTCCATGTAACTTAGCAATTAGGCAAAAAAGTCAAATAGAATAATACGAGACTTTAAAAAACCATAAATGCTGGGATCGATTTGTTCGACTAATACCCTTCAAGGCGATACCCAAGTATAGCCGCAATCTTATGACTGAAACAAGTAAGAGATAAGGAATAAAAAAAAAACAAAGAATTAAGATTCCAACAAATATATGAGTAGACATTTGTGTCGCAATTCTTAAACTGTGAAAAATCCCCATGTTTTAATAACTTGTATTGGTTAGGTCGCTCATTTTTAGCCATTTGTTGACAACCAAATTCCGAATGCGAATCATAACTTTTTGATGAACCAGAAAAAAGGACGTTTCACACAGTCTGAGATAGCTTTCCTGAAGTGAAAGGTAGGAGATGAATGGATGCATATGATTGGAATGGTTTAATGGTAATTTGAAAGACAAAATATTGTGGAAGTGGAAGACAGAGAATTCTAGAATGATGCAGTTTTGAGAGGGGTGGGTTTCGCGTTAATAATTGCCATAGATTCATGTTCTCATTCAAGTTTCCAAATCCAAATTAACACCATATTCGAAATAAAAATACTAAAATGGATCTTTTCTTTTTGGCCGGCACATAGAAAAAATAATTTTTTGTAAGTAATTAGTAAAAAAAAAAAAAAAAAAAATCCCGGTTTGTCTATATATTCCTAGCAGACATTTTGGCATGTCGAGAAGTTACAATATAACTTTTCGTAACTCCTTCAAAAACAGCACGTACAAGTCAATACAATTTATTCCGCTTTAAATTTTTAATTATACAGCACAGTATAGTTGACTGGATGAAGAAATAGACATTAGTTTAGAGGTGCAGTTATCCATGTAGGTAGAAGAGCTCGTGGTTGGAGAGTGTTCATGAACGAAAATTTACCAGCCAGTTGAATAGACTTTTGTTTGCAGTCCAAGATGTTTACTTGTTTAACATTAGCTGTACTCCATTGTATTGAGTTTCATAAAATTTCTGCAACAGAGCAGGGTGGAAATATTTTCAATAAGACAAAGCTTCGATAAGGAGGAAGCCTACCTAGTTTTTGTGATAAGAGCTTCAGTAATATTAGATATGTGAGATTGCTATATTAGAGATTAAGAGGTTTAGCATTCAGTTATTTTTTTACACCTTAATTAGATCCTCAGCAGTGGCGTGGCAAGGGTTCTCAAACACCCTGTGATGATAATTTTGATAAGCAAGAGGATATTTTGCGATCTTTCACATATGCGCTCGAGGATGGAGATTCCCTTTCGCCCTTCACTACTGTTATATTAAGTTCTCAGTATCCTTTTTGTGGTTTTAGTGAATATAATAAGTTCAATGCCCTTAATTAGATTATACCTCTATTTTGTACCTTCGCTTCAGAACTAAAGAAGTTCGTCATCTTTATTCTAGGGGAAGCAGTATCATAAGCGGTCTTCGATACCAAGGCGCTGAGTTGCAGATTGCCGTTCTGTGGACCATTCGCGTGTCGCAGTCAATGCTCGATCAAAACTGATTTCCGCTACACAGTAAGAACAAAGTCCTCCGACCAACGATAGCAACTTTTATGCGGTCGTTCCTCCTGCGATAACTTTTTCTCAAGTCATCATACCGCCTTATAAAAGGACACATATAAATAATGTCAATAGGGCACTATGCCCGGAGAAAGAAAAAAACCCGGATCGTCACGGCGGGAATGCCTTAAGTTCCTAGATCGGTTATGGTGAGGAATAAACTATGGTTAAACAACAACAGCGAGTTAAGGTCCGCAATAATACAAAAGTCTTCCAATCTAAAACGAATTTGTATTCAAACATTACAAAAAAAATGTTTTGCTACGATAAGTTTTAAAGTGTTTCGGTAGAAAACACACTAAATAAAACATAAATAAAAAGTGGCGCCGGCCAAATCAGAAAGATCCCAACATTGTTATGAAGAACTATGAAAGACATTAGTTCCATTACATTTTGTTATGCAGTTCAATGCGTGGAGAAGTTGAAGTCAATGTGTCCATGAATTGATTCTTACTTGCAACGAAAATATATGCTAACATACACATAAACACTCACAAACCTATCCACACACAACATGCGCGCATTTATACAGTTAGTGTTTTAAGGTTTATTAATTTAAAGTGATAGTTAAATTCACAGGCTCTTCGTTATGAATGAAAACAACAAATTATGTAACACTGTTCGAATTAACTGGATATAGTCAAATAGTTCTGTATATTATATTCTAGTAAATCTTCGTATTGTTCTTTAACTCTAGGTAAGCCCTAATGAGCATAGCTATGATAAGCATCCCGTCCAACTCTCAGATACTATGTATCTTTGACTACCTCATCTGACACAACTACAGAATTGAGCCCCAATGACTTTGTTTCCTCATAAATTTCTGAAAAAAAATTTTTTTTTTTAATGAAGTTTTCTCCAAATATCTTTTAAGTGGTGTCGATGACGATTATATCGTGGTGAAAATTTTCTGCGGAAGGTGTCGAGGGAGACGAGGAGTTTCGAATAATTCACACGTCTCGATACGAATGTAATTATTTTCTCGACATAATTGTAAACTACATCATCAAAACGTATGAGGAAACAAAGTTAAAGTGCAAGAAATATCCACACCTGCCTCCATTTTTTTTTTTCACATTAAATTCCAATATAATATTAGGTTGTCAAGAAAGTTCTTGCGGAATTTTTAATTTTGGTTTTAAATGATGTATTTTCAAATTAATTTTCATTAAATTACTTTGACTTTATATATAATTTTAAATCCTGTTTTTCGCTCTATCTAATCGTGTTACTCTTTTTCTTTCTTAATAATTAGGCCATTTTTTTTTCCGGAACGTTGAATACAACATGGACAAAAAGCAAATTCGCACAATTTTCTGATTCCAGTTCAAGCTAGACCAAAAAGCTGCTGAAACAGTTCACGATATCAACGATGCGATTGGCCCAGGAACCACTAATGAACGTACAGCACAATAGGGGTTCAAGAAATTTCGTAGCGGTGACGAGAGTCTTGAAAGTGATAAGCGTAGTGGTCGGCCATCGGATGTTGACAACGATCAACTAAGAGCCTTCGTCGAAGCCAATCCACACACAACTGTTTGAGAGCCTGCTTCTGAATTAGACGTATAGGAAAGTGGGTTATACATCATTAGATGTACACCTGACTTTCCTATATTAAATTAAGTATTGAACGGAACGCTGAACTCCAGACTATCAGCACAAATAATATTTATTCATGGTGGAAAATATACATCTTTAATCTTGTTTGTTGAGACGTCTTCGGTGTGTGAGAACATGGTTGTTGGGACGTTGGTATATTGATGTGAGCTGTCCAGCGTGAGTTCGAAAGATGGAGAGACAACTAGATACGTCCTTGCTCAATCGCTGGCCAGCAAGAAAAAGATCAATCAAAGCGGGAAAGCTTGGTTGTTGAATTCCACGCATGCGTAAGACTACGCATGCGCACGGCGTTACTACAGACGTAACGTGTACGACGATTTCCAGCCACTTGAAAGAGATTGGAAAAACAAAAATACTTGAGAAATGAGTGCCGCACGAATTGAACGACAAAAAAACAAAACAAAAAAAAACGCTGTTTTGAAGTGTCGTCTTCCCTTCTACGCAACAAGAACGACCCGTTTCTTGACCGGACTGTGACTTGCAATGAAAAGTGGATTCTTTACAACAACCGGCAACGCCGACGAAGCTCCACAGCACTTCCCGAAGCCAAAGTTGCACCAATAGAATGTCATAGAGACTGTTTGGTGGTCTGTGGCCGGTCTCATCCATCACAGCTTTTTGGATCCAGGCGAAACCATTACAGCGGAGAAGTACTGTCAGCAAATGGATGAAATGCATAAGAAACTCCAACAACAACAGCCAGCATTGGTCAATAGAAAAGGACCAATTCTTCTCCACGACAACGCTCGGCTACACATCGCACAACTGACCCTGCAGAAGTTGAACGAATTGGGCTACGAAACTGCTTCATCCGTCATACTCACCAGACCTCTCACCTACCGACTACCACTTTTTCATGCATCTCGACAACTTCCTGCGTGAGAAATGCTTCAAAAACCAAGACGATGTCGGACACGCCTTCAACGACTTCATCGCCACCAGAACGCAGGATTTTTACGCTACTGAAATATATAAACTTGTTTCGCGTTGGTAAAAGTGGGTTGATTCTGATGGTGTTTATTTAGATTAATAAAGTTTTGTTTGAGCCGAGATATGTGCATCTGAATTTAAAGGTTAAAAACCGCAAGAACTTTCTTGACAACCTAATAGCATCTGAAAAAAGTATTTGTAGAAAATATCTTTAAATAAATACCCACTTTTCTGAAAGTTATGATCAAACAAAGCCGAAGCACGAGAATTATTCAAAACTCCGTCTCCACCTACCCAACTCTGAAAAAGTTTTTCACGACAAATATTCGATATAATCGTAATCTATACCATCTTGAAGATATTTGTAGAAAATTTCATTAAAAAAAATCCATTCTCAGAAAGTCATAAGGAAACAAATTCGGATGTGGGGGGGGGGGCACTTCTATCGCTATGCCTCTTATCCAATATTTCCTTCTCTTTTCAAGATGGAAGGGTATACTTTTATGAAGATTTTAGCTTTTAGGAAGACTGTAGCAGGTCGAACGACGGTTTAGAGCAATAGTTTTCAATACTTTTGAATTCGTTGCATATTGAAGATCAAACAAAAAAGTCACTAGTACATAGAAATTTAAAACTTACTGGCGCACTTTGTATAAAAAGTTTAGGCGTGACAAGAAATTTTCTTCCCAACTACATAGTTCCGGGTTCAGTCCCACTGCGTGGTACCTTGGACAAGTAACTTCTACTATAGCTCCAGGCTGACCAAAGTCCTGTGAGTGGATGTGGTAGACAGAAATTGAAAGAAGCCTGTCATGTGTGTTTGTCCCCCACCACCACTTAACACACCGGTGTTGGTTTGTTTACGTCCCCGTATTTTATCGATTCGGTACTTATTCTCTTGGTCTCTTTTTAAAGAGATCAAGAGAATAAGTACCAGACTTTAAAAAAAAAAAGAAGTACTAGGGTCGATTTGTTCGGCTAAACCCTTCAAAGCTATGCTCCAACATGGCCGTAGTTCTATGACAAACAAATAAAAGATAGAGTCATAATTCAGAAAAAAAGAACATAGGAAAATTATTGTTTGTCTTGTTCTATTAAGCATAGTTGATGTATGTAACAACATTAGGGACAACTCGTTTTTCAAGATACCGAACCATTAGCATCGATTTCCTAAAGCCTTAAATTGTATATCTTAATTCTTTGCCGCACCTTAAAATACTTTTTTCAATATATTGTTTAAGGATCACTTGTTGTTGATTCATTGTAGTGCAAGTAGTTTTGGGGAGAGTGCAGTTTGAAATGTAGTGAAATTTGCTTGCAACAATGCATAATAACCGGCTTAGTAACCTAACTGACTGGTAGTTGATTTAATTGAATTGGGTCAAAATTGCTATTCGATCATTCCTGTGACTAATAGTGCTGGTTTCGATAAATTCGGAAAAACCCTAAACTGCGAATATAATTATTAATAACATTAACCTCAGTTTTTAGTGTTTTCCGCAAATCCAATATCAAATAGATCACTTTTCATTGTTGAAAACCTCAGTCGAAATCCATGCGCCCATGCGTTTTTTTTTTTTACAACGGAAGGAAAAATGTACATGCATACATATTATATGCATGTTTATACTTGTTTATATATATAAATATACACACTTCTACTTGTTTATACACACACGCACACACACACATGCACTAGCTGAGTATCCCGTCGTCACCGGGCAAATTTCGCAATAGAATAACCTTAGCGGACTTTTTCGGAATAACACACCCACCCACATGAGTTGGATTTTTTCTGTTTTGATGGGGATCAAATTTTTTTTCTCTCCATACCCTTACAAATGACGAGGGAGAGCTTTTTATGGTAAAAAATTTTTAGAAAATTTATTAAGCCACCCCCATCCATACACACTTCTGGTCCGATTTTGTTGGATTTCTTTTTCAGAAATAACCTAATAGATTTATATTCACGGATCTCGCTACTGTTGATAAATTCATTAAAAAGAAAAAAAGTATGTGTTAAAGTGTGTGTGTATGTTTGTGTGTCTGTGTTTGTCCCCCCAGCATCGCTTGACAACCGATGGTAGTGTGTTTACGTCCCCGTAACTTAGCGGTTCGGCAAAAGACACCCGATAGAATAAGTACTAGGTTTCCAAAGAATAAGTCCTGGGGTCGATTTGCTCGACTAAAGACGGTGCTCCAGCATGGCCGCAGTCAAATGACTGAAACAAATGAAAGAGTAAAGAGTAATGTGAAATATTGGAGTTGTACTCGGCGAGCAAATAGCTTAAGTTGAGACAGTGAATTGTAGGTAAAGCAATGACATCACGGAAAAACCATTTTAGTCATTTAAAAACACGAAAACTGTTAAATTCATTTTTCCATTTACTTACTGAGGCGTCAGAATTTTGGTCGCCGCTCAACTGAAGGCCTGATTACACAGCTCCACTGATTTAAAATAATGATTTCTCCAATTAAAGATTCCAGGAATGTCGATTCCTAAGTTTTATTTTCTCAGAGTTAGTCCCTCATAGATTATCGTTGTCTCTCCAATGTTTTGACGACCTAATTTTCAGGAAACTCGAATACTTGCTTGGTCAGTGTTAGACTCTTTCCAGAGTCCCGCAACCAGGCTGCTTTGCCCAGACGGTTAATAGGAGAGTCACTGCTTCCGTAGCTGAACGGAACAAAACCCTGAAGTATCGGGATCTGGCTATGAACTATCTCTTCCAATCTAGTCTGTGGCGTTTTGAGGGGCTGGGCCGCTAACGACGATGTTCTTGCCATTGTTGGCGGCTCGCCTTACTGAGGTGTCAGGTGATGCCCGTAAGGATGCTTGGCTTTTCCAACACCTTAGCCTAGCCATCACCCATAGTAATGCCACGAGCGTGTTGGCTTGTTTCATTAGGTTCTGTTGAACCTTCGGATGTGGGACTAAATAAAGCACTTGGTGCTGCATTGATGTGTTTTTTTTGTTTTTCTTTCTCCTTTTTTTGTTTTTGTTTTTCGTTTGTATAAATTATTCAACGAAATATTTCGTTCTATACGCTGTCCATAAATTAATCGATATATATTTTTATTTTTATGTTTTACATCAGAAGCTAAATTGTTTGTGTAGAAAGCCATCGACACCAAAAGTTGATATTTCTCAAATTTCTTTCAACTTTCACCATTTGTTTTCTGCCAATGTTCCTTTTATTATTTTTATTATTTCTTGAGCCCTAACACTCATAAGGTCGGTTACTTGGTTTCTATGGCGAGATCGAGATCATAACATTCGCTTTGAACGGGACACTAGTTCGTTGCAGGGTTCGAAGCCAGCAACTTTGAGAAGAGAAGACTCTTACATCGACTCCAGTGCTTGACTGGTACTTTATTTTATCGACCTCGAAGGGATGACAAAGTTGACCTCGGTAGGATTTGAACTCAGAATGTAAAGGGCCGGTTAATTGCCGCTAAACATTTTATCCAATGTGCTAACGATAATGCCAGCTTGCCGCTTTTCTTTTAATATACATATACGTAATATAAGGATTGACTAATTTAGTTCCGAGTACAATCTTGATGCAGGCGACTACTTGCCGCAACACCGCCCTAATATAAGCGAATATTTAACGCATCATTGCGTGACTTTAGTTATTGACCCAACCCTTTTCTCATGGCTCCTGTAAAGCCCAAACACGTCTTTGTTAGAGATACCAGTTGAAATTTATCTTTATATTCCGAATTGTGTTTGATGTGTTGCAACAGTGACTACGAAGCAGTTCACCATATTACATTTATTAATTTTTTCCTATTATTTAAACAAGACAAATAGATTTTAATATACACACACACACACACAGATGCATCGATCGTACCCTTATAAACAGCTCCCTTTGGTCCGTACAACCTATATAAAACTTTCCACCACCTCTAGAGGTCGTTCGGTGGTACCTCCCACTTTGTGAAACACTGATTTAGAGGAAAGCTTTTATATGATCACAGAGTAGTTGAGTTCTAATGATGGAAATTAATTTTTTATTGTATGTTTTTAGCGAAAGCTGAAGAAACATATTAAACAAAGGTAATCTTCAAGTTTAGGGAGGTAAAAAAAGTAAATAAAAATATACAAGGGAAATAATTTAACGTCTCACTAGTATTATCCGTGAGTGAAGTTAACTGTTTATATATAAATCACACACGTAATTGAATATCATAGTACCGGCTGAGAGATCGAAAATGCCTCGTGGAAGACCGGCTGCACAACAACTTATTGTTCCTCAAAATGAAATCCTCACTCGTCAATTAATTTTACAAGAATATTGGAATATTAATGAATTATGCAGCAGTTCAAGACAAAATGTTGGAATGGTGTGCGCGCCGTCGGCTTATTAGGAATAAGTTTACCTGCGAGGATTGTTTAGCACCATGCAAACTTGTTTAAAAAAAAAAAGTGTGTGATTTATTTATAAACAGCTTAAAAAAAAAAACCTTTTCAGAGTAGTACGGATAATACCAGTAAGACATTAAGTTATTTCCCTTGTATATTTTTATTTACTTTTTTACCTCTGTAAACTTGAAGATTACCTTAAACAAAATAGTCTTATCAAAGAAGAGCGTTGTAGTTTGCTTGAAATATTGTGATATAGAAGTAAAATGAATAATGAAGACAGGGCTTTTTGCAATACGGAAGAGAAGTTAAATAACCTTTATATGTGCCAGGTATAAAGGCTCACCAGAAATGAATGGCTTAAAGAAATAAAAGTTTACGTAGATCCTGTTATGTTGATTGCTGTTTATTAAAATTAAGAATATGATTATCGTCAATTAAAGCAAGCAATAGATTTTCTAAAATTTACAAATTTCAGAAAAGCTCAATGTTTTATTTCATTTTCAGAACTATAAATGTACTGCCTTCTTAAATTTCTTGCAACTCTTAGCATGTAAAAGTCATTTCAAATTGTTTTTCCAGAGATTTAAAAAATATATATGTATTGAATGAAATTTTTGCAGTCTCTTGATTATTTGAAATTTGAAATGGTTTAAGAAAAGAAAAAAAAAAGAGAGAAGAGTGGTGCATTGTTAATTATAAAATCAGAAAGAATATGATTAAAAAGTTCCTCTCGTTTCCTACACAAATGCAAGAATAAAAAGATTAAGGCCAGTTAACGCGAACTAATTTATAAGAATTAAAAATTTTTGTATAAATTCGTAGAAATGCTAGCTCACCTTCAAGTTGTATTCTCTGCACCCGTACAAGTCGTTATTTGAAGACCATCAAATGTCAGTTGTGTAGTCGAAGCTACCACAGGAGCTGCGTCGGCATTACTAAGGTTCAAGTCGAAAGTTTTTCTATTTGGACATGCAACTGATGTCACTTCAGCTCTGACATCCTTAGTAGGACAACTTTGCTCTGAAGTCCAGATCCCTGTTGAAGATTTTGGCGCCGCCCTCCAGGGTTTGTCCAAGCTGAAGCTCGTCGGTCGGATCTCTAAGAGTGCTCGAACTTGCCTAACCCGTGTTCTCTCGAAACTGCTGAAAAATGTCTGCTTATCCAACAACAACACGGATTGGCAGAAATTGTTCCCTTTGGTCTCCCTCCACGTAACGAATGGGAATAGTGGATCCTTCACTTCTTCCCTAAAATGGCAGTTCGAGCTGTTCGAATCTATCCTAACCACCGTTCATCTCAGGTCGATCATCAGCTCAACCCCGAACAATGTTCGACCACCTAACTTAAAGAAGGCTGTTAATGCTAAATTCAGCGAATTTGACAGTAAAGGGGCTGTTCGCCTTCTTTTCTCTCTGTCCTCCCTCGTCCAACTGAAGGAGAAACATCCTCCGGCCCCTCCAGATGATTACCTACACTGGTCCGATCCACCAAGATTTCTACAACCCATCTTCACTCCTGACAATATCAGAAGGGCAATTGACTCTTTTCCAGCTGGGATCGATGGCTTACGACCTCAGCATCTCAAGGATGGTATCTCCCTGTCAGCTGGTGATCTGGGTTCGAACTCTTGGAGAACCTAACACAGTTTATAAACTTGTTCTCGTCCGAGAGTATCCTTGCCTACATTCGTCCCCTGTTCTTTGGGGGCCAAACTATTTGGTCTCACCAAGCCCAACGGTGACCTCCTCCCCATAGCAGTTGGTTGTACTCTTCGACGGCTCACAGCAAAAGTATGCCTGACCTCATGGAAGTTTTAGCCGACTAAATGCGAGCTCTGGTTCCTCAACCACCCAACTTCGCATGAGCAGACTACTAAACTATCTGCTGACTCCCTCTCCTCAATCGCGATTCCTCCTTCATCAGCGTGGTGCCCTCCAATTTCTCCTAACTTTTGAGTCCATCTTTAGGTCTAAATTGGTTAACCACGAACAACTTTTTAAAAACCTTGAATTGAACCCCACTAAGGTTTTTTATACTTAGGAATTACTTGTCAATTCCTAAGCTATTGTATTTTCTGATAGTTAGTCCCTCTTACAGATTCCTGCCGTCCCCCCAATACTTTGACGATCTAATCTTCAGGAAACTCGAATGCTTGGTCAATGTCAAACTCTTCCCAGACCCCCGCGACCAAACTGCTTTGGTTAAATGGTTTGGAGGTCTAGGTCTGCGCAAGTGCTCGTCTTTATTTCTTCCCTCCATCCACGCTTGCTCCCCTTTAGTAGGCAACATGCTCTCCTCTCCAACGTGGACTAATTCCAACTGAGAGATGGATAAAGCTTTATCACGCTGGAGAGAGCTAACTTTGTCAGTTCCAGTTACAATGGAGGATAGACGAAAACAGAGAGCATGGGATAATCTACGTGCAGGTGCCACTTTCAACTATCTCCTTGACCAATCTGATTAATTTTCAAGGTGTCACCTACTTTCAGCTAATGCAAAATTCTCAGGGGACTGGATTGATGCCCTGCCTGTGGCCAACATTAGAGGTCTACTCAGTCTAGATGAATTCCGCATCTTCATCGCACTCAGAGTGGGAGCTGACGTCTTTAGGGGACTGAGATGCTGCTGTGGTAGGTCCTGCGACCTTGTAGTGTGCGACCGGCTGCTGTGATAAAAAAAAAAAATTCCCCACAAATGGTTTCAATACAGTTTTAAGAGAGATCTGGAAGAATTAGATGAGAGTTCTCCTGTAATTTTCTTTCGTGCAAATAAATGTTCGTGTTAATTTAATATTTTCATAAAAGTCAAAAATGATAAGATACGTCAATGTTACATCACTTATAA
This sequence comes from Octopus bimaculoides, assembly GCF_046866305.1. Taxonomy (NCBI): domain Eukaryota; kingdom Metazoa; phylum Mollusca; class Cephalopoda; order Octopoda; family Octopodidae; genus Octopus; species Octopus bimaculoides. The sequence continues at coordinate 41,758,098 of NC_142929.1, read as the reverse complement.
TTATCATACACAAAATAGGCTTAAAATGAAACTAAAATAATGTTTAGGAATACTTGACCAAACTCGGCAATTAGATTGGAAAATGCTGCTTTTTTCTTGATTTTGAAACTGAAAACCTATTTTCGAAATTGTTTACGTATAGAAGAAGAGGCTGGATCTTTTATACAACTACTCGTGAGAATCGTGGATGATATCATTAAAATCAATGAACTTACTGAAAGGAATTCCGTGGCACGGCACGAGCGTTGAAACTGCAGTAAACTCCCTTACATCGTTGAGATGATTCATAATTGATTACTGTAATTAACCAATGCATTACCTTCTAGAACCTATGTATTGCTGGCTAATAATTAAATGCCTTCGGTGGTATTCTAATTCTTATATTTTCGTTTATTATTTAAAAAAATATAAAATAAACCAAAAGCATCTCACAAAATATGGATCTGCAATCATTTTTTTATTATATTAGGATTACTTTTATTACTTTTATTTCTTTTCAAAGAAAACTACTTCGCTTTTGTTTAATTGTCGAATTTCCGGTAAATTAATCTTTGCTGACTTCAGTCGTTTCACTTTCTGGATCATAAAACGAAACTTAACTGTTTGTGAAAATTAAATCTAGTGTTGTAATTAATATGAGTCGGTCCGTTAATGTGCCGAATAAGCGTAATATTGCTGATAAAATCTTGTACTCCTTCTTCCTGATTATCTTGATTCATATCATTCCAATATTTCACTAAGTATAAAATCTAAAATTTCTGAATATTGATTCATTTAAAGGGAAAATATGAGAATTTATAATTAGAATTTGGAAAATAATAGAAATATGCATCTAATGGACTCCAGGGGTAGTTTCTGACTGAATAATTGTTATCTCATATTTAATAGAAACCAATTGGGCAATCCCGCCCTGCACTTTCTTGCTCACAACAGTTGATCTATCTGTTCTCAAAATATGATATTTTCCGGTCAAACGGCAGAAAGCTTCCTCAAATCGGTTATGTTTAAGTCACATTTCAATAATCATTAAGACATAATTTAGATATAGTGTCGTTAAAAATAATATTGCTCTTGATTGCATCTGCAACGATAGTTTAGTAAAAAGAAGTGCAATTTCGTACTTTGTGATTTTTAGTTTAATTTAGACTCAATTTGCAGACTTTCAGTTTGTTTTCCCACGTCTTTTTTCTGAACCACGGAATTGTCTGGAGAGTCTCGCTGGATAATTTTATAATTCCTGAAGATCAAAATGGTTTTGCTTTCATCTTTTCTGATCGTCAACCCGGCACGTGACTCCGACTGGACTCCTGCTGATGTACGTTACCTCCAATCTCACGAAAGGCCTATATTTGCCGCAGATTTCCTCTTTCAGTCGGCAACACAAGTCTTGTGCCTATCTGACATTGGCACCTAGCCGCGTTGTACAAAAATACGACCTTCATGATCCTGAACTTTCACGCTAACTCTTCACATACCACGTTCTCCAAAATATGATCCACTTCCAACTTGTCGCACAATTGATCGATCTTTTTTTTTATCTCTGCATCTGTATATATATTTTTTTTATGGCAGAATATTGTTTCAGTTAAGATTTTATAATGTTGAAAATGATTTATTGATTTGTCCAGCAACACAGGCGAGATGAAGTCGATAAATGAATCTGATTATCTTCAGCGAAACTGCTTGCTACAGTATGTTTTTCCAAACTGCCTGCTACTGAGATTCAAAGTTTTTGTCAGAAAACTAGCCGCTGCACTTACATATATGTCCCATTTTAAAGAGAATATCTTTACTACCATCTATATAATACAATGTCACAATGTAGATACGGTATGAATGAAAAGAAAAAAAGGACCACATTTGTAACATTTTTTTCATTACTTAACCTTGGGGTCTTTTTAATGGCTTAGCCAGGAAAGGAAGCAAGCTCGACATTTTTCAGTCTGTTAGGAAGAAGGTATTATACTCAGATGGGAGACTTTGCTACAAAGCGGGCTCAGCTAAAGGCACCCAAGGGTCAGTTAATGGAGTTAAACATGGTGATGGATAATGCTAGTTGCATGGTCTTTCGTGCTCGGCGGAATCCCTCATTAGACTATCATCCCTTTAAACTCCAAATGCAGAGAAAATATAAATTACGAAGTTCAAATTGTAATTTATCTAAAATATTTTCTAGTCCACAAGACTATTTTGTCATTTTGATATTAGTTATTCCACAAATGACAACAGAAGACACTTATTGTTTGTCATACAAAAAAAAAATAATAATAATAATAAACTCTTGAGAGTTTTACAAAAGAGTTTTGTAAAGTCAGAATGTAATTAAACATAGAAATAGTTTGAATATCTGGTTTATAATAACCATTAATCGATTACAAATAAATCAATAAATCTACATTTCTGTTTAATATCGTTTATATTAAAATATAAAGTCAAGTTCGTAGACGATTTTACTTTTACTTTTGAATTTAAATGACTGTATAATGATATTAATATTCCAACATAGAAAATTTATAATTATTTATTCCTCATTATAATGGAATTAATTAGTTAATAGCATGAAAAAACACACAGATCTACAGTGTACTTCGGAGTTTTTAAAAGGTGGCAGAGATATCAGATGTAATTCTGAAATCGTTATTTTGGCAAATTATTAGTGAGAATGTGACGTCACTATCTTGTGGCGGATAAATTAAATGTTGTCCACTGAGTCTCAATTCTGCTTCCTGTGGTCTCTTAAAGCAAGCAAGAGGCAGGTTTGATATAGTTAGGATAGGCACTTATGAAACAAAACAATGTGAAATAAACCACTAACGTAATATTAAATGAAAGACAACAGAGAATGAAGAGGAAAATTAACAGGGACAAAATAAAATTTACATGTAAATAAAGTTGAAAGTAACAGGTCCAAGACCTCTTGTTATAAGAAATAGTATTTGAGAGACATTGCAATCGGAAAAAGAAATCAAATGAGAAAGATTCAAAACGAAAAATAAAATTTAAAAAAAAAAAAAACTCATCGAAACCTTTATGAACGTGGAGAAAATGAAACATAAACCGATTTTACAAGGAAGCCCTTGTATAAATGAAATAATAAAAACATCTGAGAATACAAATAAATTAAAACACAAGAATAAATTACAATTGATAAGATTGTTTCAGATTGCATATTTCAAGGGGTGAGGAAAATGAGAATGTTTAATTCATGCTTTCCCCCTCAATAGTACTGGAGACGTGATTATATTACTAGTATAAAACTAAAGACAGTCTTGAAGCTTCGATGCAGAGTGACAGTGACCAGATAAAGTAAAGAAGAAAAGAGAACGAGATGACGAACTTAAGTAGCATAGCTTCGTTAATTGATAACAAGTTACATAAGTATTTACTGAGATGTAGTCAAAACAGCTAATACAGGTAAAAAGTGAGAAAGAGAAGCGAGAATGATAGAGAGAGGAAGAAAGAGAGAAATATGAAAGTGAAGAGAGAGAAGGGGGAGAAAGAGACTGACTGATAGAAAAGTGAAGAGAGATAGAGTACAGAGAAGGAATGCTGAGTGAGTAAAAGAATAAAGGAGGTGGAGTAACTGGAAGAGATATAGAATGTGAATTAGGGAAATGTATAAACGTATAGTGAGAGTAAATGAGGTATAGTAAGAGTTAGTAAATTAGATAAAGTAACGAGTGGCAGGGAGAATGACTGAAATAGACAGCTAGAGTGGATGAAGTGGTGGATTTCGTTCTATGGCCGCGTACGGAACCTCACAGATCAACAACAGTGAAAATATAACACCCACAGAATCAGGATACAACAGCAATCTAAATCGCCATCAGACAACCGATCTGAACGGTCCAAACGTTGGTCCGTCAGACGTACGTGATAAAGTTGAGACTGTTTATTCGTCAGTACATCATGGTGCGAAAATGCTCCCCAGATCAGGTTAGTTTACTGAGTAATTATTAACCCAAGTGATTTAGTTTATTATATAGTCAGGCAATAAATACATTGCAACCTATATATCTATATATATGGAATGTGTTTGAATATATATATGTTTGTATAATTATCTTTTTGTTGTCATTAACTAGTATATTCATTTCTCTAGCTCCTTTGAGTTATTAACATCTTTTTAGATTTTTATTATATTAATCGGTGGGGGTAAAACGATAAAATAAGGTTTGACAGTTGCAGTGAGATGTCCTTTACTAAAATAAAATATTAAGCAACCCCCGTTGCGAATGATATGTCTTTACTCACTGATGTTAAAATACTACCAGTTAAATTTTTATAAAATAAAATAATCTTTTTTAGTTAATGCACAGATACATATACAGATATATATATAACTTGCATGTGTGCGAAGTCGTTTGTAACAGATCGACGAAAACAAAACATTCGAAATAATATCATCGTTCATTTACCAATGGAAAAATCAATTATAGATGATACTTATTCGATTTATGGTAAACTGCCGATTCCGTCGATCTCGAATTATATTATATTGTTATATATGTCAATCTGTCAATATCCGTATTGGTCTTTTTTAAAATATGCAGTATAGTAGTAAGTATAATGCAAAGAAAGACTTTTCATTTAGTACGATAGATTTAGTAACTGAGTTGCAATCCGTATATTGGGCCGTTACGTCAACATTTGTGTACGTAGCTTCTAGACAAATGTGCATGCACACACAGACAATAAATAACTCGTAGACACGGCTACAGAATATCATACGAATGTTTGTGTGTGTATGTATATATATATATATATATATATATATGATGTGTTTGTGTTTGGTAGGACAAACAGGAGAAATAGAACTCAATACATGCTGATAAAATTCTTTAAAAATCGCGCATTCATATATATATATATATATATAAAATACACTGACGTATATATAATACACACACATATATAATACAAATACATCCATGAATATAGTACAAGTGTACTTGAGAATTTCATTTTTTATCTATATTACATCATTTACGGATTAAAAGACAATTTTATTATATATATGTTTCGATTTGTTGTAATTACTGATGTACGTAGTATATATATGTGTATATAATATATATACACATATGTATGTATACATACGCATACATATATAATTCGTGTATATGAAGTAAGGGGGAAACGTAGACGCTATAAATACACACATCGATCAAAATACATATTTATTTTTATGGACATTGGGTATAGAACACCAAGATAAAACTGTGGACTAGGTTTTTTTTCAATTTAATTTATTTATTTGCTCCGGAAAAAATAGCAATATTGTTCATCACCTATGCACCCTTCGATGCCTTTGTTTTTTTTTTTATATATCTTTGTTTTTGACTTTCCATAATCTGTTTATATCGGCGACTATTCACTTCTAACCATAAAAAAAATTGAAAAATTGGCGATTGTTGATTATAGATATTCGATTTGAAGATCCGAATCTCATAAATAAACATGTGAAACGATCAGATTCCATTTGGAGCAGGTCTTATTCACTTCACACCTCCCAAAATGAACTGGGTCATGTTATTTTACTGTTTTATTTATTTATGTTGCCCCTTCCGGAGTATTAATCTCAGAAAATATTTATCATTTCTTTCTTTCTCCTTCGCTATATATATATCATTATCATCATAATTTAACACCCACTTTCCATGCTGGCATGGGTTGGACAGTTTGACAGGAGCTGACCAGCTGGCAGCTCCCCAGCTTCATATTGTCTATTTTGGCATGGTTTCTACGGCTAGATGCCCTTCTTAACACCAACCACTTCACAGGGTGTACTGGGTGCTTTTTTTTTTTTTTTTACATGGCACCAGCACGGTCCCTTTTTTATGTGACACTAGCACCCGCGAGCCCTCAAGGGAAGGACCTCTCGGCTGAAAGGGACGTAGAGGTCATTCCTGTATGTACGCACGTCAGTTTTACTCAGCTTGATGTGTCTTCTCAAGCACAGCAAACCGCCAGTTGTCTCGGTCCCTTGTCATTTCCTCTGTGAGTCCCAACGTCTGAAGATCCTTTCTCACTAGTTCGTCCCACGTCTTCCTGGGTCTACCTCTTCTACAATATTATAATATACTTTTTTTAAACTTCTGTACACTATGTATATTTCCCTTCCTTTTCATTGTATACTGTATATATTCTCTTTTTTTATCATTTCATTATATGTCCCCCCCCCACTTAATGTCTGTTTTGTATTGTCAGCGCATCCTTCGCCCTGATGGCAATAAACTATTATTATTATTATTATTATTATTAAGCTAAAAACAATACAAGTCATAAGAAATAATATAGATCGTTGGTTAGTGCTAACCATCGAACTATATTTCTTATAATTTGCTTCGTTTTGTCTTTAGAAAAATAATAATAATAATTAGACACATACCTACATACATACACGTGTCATGATTAGTCCCGTTAGTGATACATACGGAAAATGAAATCTATTTGATACTAATTAGAAACCGATTGAAGAATCTTATTCTAATGTAAATGATCAAATTAGCAAAAATAAGTTCGATTAAAAACACGAAAGCTAATTAAAGCTAAGTACACAATCATAATTTTCTTTTTTGTTTACTTCCTGAGAGGGAGTATTCACCGTCAAGTAGTGGAGTATTTAACCAATTTAGCAAATCGATATTTTGTACACCTAATTCAAGTGGGGTAGAATCACTTAATGGGTAATTAGTTTGACTTCATGTGAGGTTTAGTCATCCATACTTATCTGAAAGACTAGAAAATGCTTGTTGTGTCGTGTTTTTTTTCTTCCAAGGACAAGGTGATATAGGTAAAGTGATCAAGGGTGTCGAAAATGGGTGGACAATTCGCCTGAGTCTACAAATACAGTTACATTTTTTTAACATCTTTTTCTTTTTTAAAAAAAAAAGAGACAAATCGTTACGTGCAATTGAATGCATTAGAATTACATTTAATTTTTAGGTGTTATTAAATTCTGATGTGGTGTAATCAAATATAGTCTTTGAGTAATCAACTTTGGGATTTTTTTTAGGCGTTTTAGCTAAAATTACAAGAGTGGTAGATTTTGTTCACCTACATCTTACGTTATTCAATATTGAAATAACATACGGCTGCATACTAAACAATTTTACTTAGCTCTAAAGTTTTCCACCTCTTAAGAAAGACTGAAAAAGTTTTTAATTGTATATATTTTTGCTTTATCTGGCTATACGTGTCCCAGTATTACGGTATATTTGAATCCACTACAAACTACTTTCAGTCTACGTATTTATAAAAATGCATACGTGTTATGTATGTTTATACAATATTTTTCCAGTATATTGTGGCTGTGAGTTTTTTAATTTATTTTTCACAATGTAACTGTCACCGTTCCAGTTTCTGTATTTTACATTATATTTACCTTGTCTCCACATATTGTAATAATACTTTTTAATAATTTGTACCATAGTCAACTTCGCCTTTCCCCCTTTTGAGGTCGTTACCGTCAAGTACCAGTTAAATACTTAGGGGTCTTGTGCCTATGTAAGAAATCAGTCATATGCAATAATGTGGAGTTTAGAAAATAAAATTAAGCGGGGGAAATGCTACCTATAATCACATCACTCCTCTTAGAATAAGACTGTTGGATTCAGGTAATGTTTGAAATTCTTTTAGAAAGTTTGGTTACCAATTCCAGAAATATAAGCAGAAAAGTTTAGGCTATGTTTAGTCCAAAATATCTTTACTTCTCTAAGAAATGAGATGTAGTACTGGATAAAATTTTACTGCTAACTTCAACTTCAGGATTGGATGTGATTAATGTCCTAGAATGCTGGCATGGCTGGAAGTGCAAGAACATTAAGGTTGTTCCTGTTTTCTGTTTCTGCAGTGAGCCCAACCTCATCACTATCAATACTAGGTCTTGTCAGGGAGAAACCTGATCCATTTTCTGTTTTAAGGCCACCATCTGGCTCTTAGATGCCTTTAATAGAATGTATTCTATTGCAAGTATTCGGGCTAGATTACTGGTCTGAGGATAAATTAGTTTTGAGTTACATTGCAACCCCTGAGTCCTGGCTTCTTTGCCTCCCACTGCCAGAACCTCTGTGGAAAGGTTTTATACATTGATTTTCTTCTGATTATATCATTCAGAAAAAAAAAGTTTTGGAAACACCTGAAACACAAAGAGTGGCTTATGCTTGATAATATTGAAGTTTGAAGTCGGTGTTACCATACCTGTATACACAATAGGCTTGTGAACAGATTAGCTCTGAGGCTCTGTACAAAGACAGAGCTCCAATACGTCATCATTCCATAGAAGTTAGTACATAATATGCATCAAGCTTACTGTGAACTTTCTAAGTACAAGAAACAGCTGTCACAGATCCATATCAAAGATGATGCTAAATATACATAGGAGATGAATTGTTTACATGTTCTTAAGACTGCTGCGTTTCAGTGCATACAGCCATCAAAATTGATTCAACTGCTATGACCTTACAAGTTCCAGATTGTGTTCAATATACACAGGGGGAATTTCCCATTCAAATTTAGCATCTTGAGGCTACAAAGATTTCAACATAGAAATATCTTTACGAATGATGCAGGCTAATGGGCAATAAAAGGCTGTTAACACTGATGATATGAGCAGGTTCTATTACAACTTAAAGTCTAAACAATCAATTCTACTTGTAGCAGAGACTAAAGAGCCTACATAGAACTGAGTACATGATGCCTATTCTGTTTTAGATCAGGAAAATCAAGGGAACAGACAAAAGACATATATATAATATGGTGATTGCTTATTTAAAAAGTCTTTTGATACTATTTTCCAATGATTCCTGCAGAATAGTGATCTTGAAACTCAGTGATTCCAAACAGAAATGTTATTGTACTTGTCCACTTAGGGGGGGGGGTCTCCCTGTCAATGCAAGCTTGATAACAAGATAGTCAACCAGAAAGTTATTACAACACAGTAGTACAATGATACAAACTTACTGGTACTGTTTGATTTTGTGTGTGTGTGTGGTACAAAGTCATCTTCCTCAATATTACTCCCTTTGCAGTTGAGTGGTTTTGCCTTGCAAGTTACCTGTTAATTTCACTGTTGCTGACGTCATGTAAAAAGCACCCAGTTACACTCTGTAAAGTGGTTGATGTTAGGAAGGACATCCAGCCAGAAACCATGCCAAAGACAGAGTTTGGTGCAATTCTCTGGCTTATAGCTTCTGTCAAACTGTCCAATCCATGGTTGTATGGAAAACACATTGAGGCCTAATTTCTTAGGCCTTACTGTCAGCTTTTAGATGACTGAATTGCTTTGCCAATACCAACCTGGGCCTTTCCTACCTTACAGAACTAATACTGTTTATGAGATGGTGTTTATAAATAACACTAGATTAACCTTTGGTAGGCATTCATCGTTTGTGCTATAAACATGATATGATACCAAACACAAAGACGGGTATGTACGAGTCAGTTATACTTCTGTTGTTACTGTATGAGTTAGAAGTTTTGATACCATACAGAACATAAGTTTTCTCCACAATTTTCATTTTCATATGTACAGCCTGAGCACCAACTGATGCATTTCAGGGAGCAGTTATTTCCTGTTGCAAATTGGATAGCATTGAAAGCTTTTGATTACATTGACCCCACCCCCTGTGTTTAACTGGTACTTATTTTATTGGCCATGAAAAGTCGACCTCAGTGGAATTTGAATTCAGAACATAAGATAGATGAAATGCCACTAAACATTTTGCTGGTGTGCTAACGGTTCTGTTAGCTTTGCTGCCTTATATCATCTAATAATATTACAAAGCAAAATGCAAGAAAGAAGCATGAAAAATGAGCTTGCAAGAAATAACTAAGTTGTAATTGATTTTTCCCGGCAAGTTACCTTAGAGTGATTTTCTGTTGTCCTTTGCAGTCCTATAGGAGAATATAATAAGGTCAGCATTGCAAGCTAACGTAGTAGTCCATCATTGATATTATGTCTCTGTTGCTTACATTTGTTAAATGTACTTCATCCTGGTACCTATTTACAGCTAAATAAAGCAGGTCAATAAAAATGAAAAATTTTAGATTGGGTCACAACGTAGTATCTGTGATAGTAATCCAATGATAAACTAGCATCAGAGTGAGTCTAGTGTTACTTTATGGTTTGATTACTGCTCTCACCCAGAAAGTAAATTCATCATCTTCATTTAATGTCCATTTTCCATGCTGGTATGGGTAGGTTGGTTAGACAGGATCTCACAGGCCACATAACTGCATCAAGTCTCCAATGTCAGCCTTGGCATGGTTTCTATTGTTGAATGCCTTTCTTAGCACCAACTACATTACAATGTGTGCTGGGTGTATTTTTTCATAGCACTGGTACTAGTAAGGTCACCAAGTAACTTGCAAGACAGGAAAATAGCAAAAAAAGAAAAAGTTCCCTCAACTGTGTTGCAGTTGATCTTGGAGTAATCATCAGTATAACACTACCTTTGCTAAGATATAATTCTAGGAGAAGAAAAATGAATATTTATGTGTATATAAATATAAACACATGTATATTTATTTAAATGTGTGTGTCATTGAGTATTTCATTATAATCATCATCATTGTATTAAAGTCCATTTTCCCAGGCTTGCATAGATCAGACGAAATTTATTGAGGCAGATTTTCTGCAGGTGGTGTCCTTTCTGTTTCCAATCCTCACCTGTTTTCAAGCAAGGTAGTGTTTCTCCAAGGCCAGACATGTTTTTCATAGAAGACTAGAAACAAACATCATTTGTATGATAGGGTGATTTGTTTACAACTATCACCTGATGTTCAAGGCAAAGAGACACAGACATACATATACATGCATACATATATATATATATATATATGCATACAACAGCTTCTTTCAGTTTCCATTTACCACATCTACTCACAGGGCTTTGGTGAGCCTGGGACTATAGTTGAAGACATTTACTCAAGGTGCTAAACAGTGGGACTGAATTCGAAATCTTGTGGTTGGGAGGCAAACTTCTTAACCACACATCCATGTCTGCGTCTGTATGTGTGTATTTGCACATGGGAAGACCAATGAAGTGCTTCTCTTCCATGTTGGACTTAGTATGTATATTCTACTCAGGCAGCAAGGACTTTACTGGTTGCCTAGGCATGAATTTTAGCTACATTGCAAAGAATGTCCCCTAAGAGATTCATTAGCCATCCCCACAGGTGTGCTACAAGCATGTCTGCATAAGGTACACAAAAACCTGTGATATCAATATAGGGTCTTTGGAGGGCCTTGCAGATGGCCAAGTGGGATAGAATATCCTGAACTGGTACCTCAAGACAGGAGAAAAAGAGCTGCTGATGGTTGCTGCTGCATAAAAGAGCATAGAAGTGTGAGTGCAGCAATGACCACACATAGATGTGACCTCTGCAACAAAGACTGTCAAACTCCAACAAAAACAAAACGTAAAATATGCAACAGGAATAACTCGTGGACAGTTGTGACTGAAAGTGGCAAAAAATGTGGATGAAGAAGATCTAGCTGCTATTTTTAGCTGGATGTATGACTGTAGGAAGGTTCCCTCATTGACATACACACACACACGTTTTTGTATGTATGTATGTGTGTGTGTGTATATATATATATATATATATATATATATATATATATATATATATATATAATTATTCAATATTAACGGTTTTGTATTAGAAAACCAAGAATTTATACAAGGCTGTAAAAGAAGTGCTCAAACTAGTTGAGACATGGGTACAAAGTTAATTGCAGAATAAAACCGTTAGGTCATCGACTCAAAAACCCGTAGCCCACCAATGACCACATATAAGAAGTACAACATAGACCACAAAGCCAAATTAGTAAAGGGAAGTTAAAATTTTTATACATAAGAATAAAAATCGATTAAAAATACAATCGAATAACATAAATAAATAAACTACGATTAAAAAGTTGATTAAAATATTAAAGACCGGTACAAATACAGTAGAATAAATATATATATATATATATATATATATAGAAAGTATAGAGAAAAAAAATAATACATAGGGAAATGTAGCACAACAGTTCATTTGCTGAGGCCAATAGCCAACAAAAGAAGTTCAAGATAAATAGTACGAAAGTTCAACTACCTCCCTCATGACAGCAAATTTAGTGGGTAAAATCCAATTTCATAAACAGGAATACCGAAGTGCACAGGACAAAACAACAACAGAACATCCAGTGTGTGGCAAAGTAAAATCCAAGTTTCACCATTCCGCAGGTAACATCAGTAAAGTCAAACCATAAACATCATTTACAGTGGATTACAAGTATAGGTGGAACACAAACACAGAACACCTATGGCCATTTCTGGGGTATATCACCGTATTTAATGTATAATAGAGCACAAATTAGTGATAACCCTTTCTACAGGGTAAAAAAGACACACAGACATCAACAAAGTCACCAGTCAAAAAATTATAATTATGAGAGCAAGCTTAAATAAATAATATGGACTAGACCAAAAAAAAAAAAACAAAAAAAAAATCTATTTTTTAGTATACCCTTTAGAATAGTCAGGCAGGTTTGGTAACTAAAACTATTAGGTTTCAAATCCAACGTAAGCCATGATGAAAAATAAATAAAAACTAAATACTACCATTGTATCTATATTTTTATTATTATTTTTATATCAATATTTTTGTCTTTTTATTTTAATTTTTATTTCTATCATTACCATTACTACCATTATTACCACTACTAATACTATTATTTTTGTTCTTATTTCTATTTTTATATAGTTTTAGGAAGGTGGAGGAAAATTTATGATTGCAAAAAGGGATTACCTCGATAAACTTATTCAAGGTTTTCAGCCCAAAAGACCTAAGAATGGAAAGGGATTCCCTAATGCATAATAAGCACTTGCTAATATTTGCCCTAAATTGGGGGGTTCTAGATAAGATTGACCATTCAAGATAGTACTTCTTATTCCTCCTCTTGAGGTCATGCAGGTAAGAGGCGAGTGTTGTGGAATTATAATATTTCTCATTAGAAAAGGAACTCATGTGCGCCCTATACCTGGCTTTAAAATTCACTGAACTTCCAATATAAAACTTATTTTGTTTGTCCTCGTCTCTAACTACGCATTTATACACTACGTTTGTGGACAAACAAAGTCCGCCAAGAGGACATAAAGAAGGGTCCCTACAATTACATAATTTTTTACGGCCACCCTTAAAGTCATTTCCAACATCATTAACCGCCCTCAGAAATTTATTCTTTCAACCATTCCACTTATCTCATTCCCAGATTTAGGCATAATCCGAGGGAATGAAGAGCCCGTTCTTTTGTTGGCCATTGGCCTCAGCAAATGAACTGTTGTGCTACGTTTCCCTATGTATTATTTTTTTTCTCTGTACTTTCTATATATATATGTATATATATATATTTATTCTACTGTATTTGTACCTGTCTAATATTTTAATCAACTTTTTAATCGTAGTTTATTTATTTATATTATTCTATTGTATTTTTAATCGATTTTTATTCTTGTGTATAAAAATTTTAGCTTCCCTTTACTAATTTGGCTTTGTGGTCTATGTTGTACTTCTTATATGTGGTCATTGGTAGGCTACAGGTTTTTGAGTCGATGACCTAACAGTTTTATTCTGCAATTAACTTTGTTTATATATATATATATATATATATATATATATATATATATTTATATATATTTATATATATATATCATCATTATCATCATTTAACATCTGTTGTCCATGCTGGCATGGGTTGGACAGTTTGACAAGAGCTGGGGAGCTGCACCAGACTACAGTCTAATCTGACTTGATTTCTATGGCTGGATGCCCTTCCTAATGCCAACAGAGTGTGCACAGGCACTTATGTGGCACCGAACAGGTGCTTTTACATGGCACTGCACAGGCACTTTACGTGGTACCATCATGAGTGCTTTGCAACACCAGAGGGACTGGTCTTAACATATCTGCTGCAGACTATGGGTCTTCTTGAGTACAGCAAGGTACCAGGCATCTCAGTTCTTTGTCATCTTGCTTGAAAGGTTCAGTGTCCTGAGGTCATTCTTTGGTGTATGTATATATATATATATATATATATATATATATATATATATATATATATATATATATATATGTGTGTGTGTGTGTGTGTGTGTGTGTGTGTATACAATATCTAAGTTGGATATCTCCTTTTAACTGCTCTACTGCATTTAACCACTTTGCATCCATTTTGGCACATTTAAAAAATTCAAATATATGATTATTGGATTAAACGCAGCTAGAATATTTTCTTTTACTATATATGACAGAACTTTATTCAAGTAAGAATTTCTTGAATGACGAAAACTCATCTAAAAAAAAAAAAGTGGAGTGGTATTAACCCCTTTACTGCAGAAAGCAGTTTTATGTACCTGTCTATCTTTTGTTGAGGAATGTCGTGTTTAAAACTATTTTATGTCAAATTTATTGAGAAAATACCAGTTCTATTTTTTAGTAGATATTTAACATCATGGCTAGAATAATCATGAAATTTAATTTTGCAGCTCAGGGCTGTCTTAGGTTCATATAATACTAGCAGCAGTACCTGGCCTTGTGCAGGTTTATTAATACTAAAATACATGCAGTCACACAAATTCATTGTTTTGGCTAAATAGTTTTAAAAAACGATGTTAACAATCTTCAGTCTGAGAATATTTATTTACTTTTATAGAAAATATCAGCCCCGACCAAAAACAAACACAAAAAACTATGACTTGTGACCTTGCTCTTTGAAAGAGGTGCCGCTATGCAAAATTTTGGTTGTCTTGGTACATAACAGTGCCTGTAACTTGAAGCATACATACAAAGATTCATACATACATACATTTTTTTTATATATTAAGATTAGTTAAGTAGTTGAAAGTCTAACAGAAAAAGACTTCATTCGGAGTATAAATAAAGATATGTTTCTTGTAATTTAATACTTTGTAGCAAGCAACCAGTGGGTATAAAATAACTACTTCATGTATGCACATTTACTACTTGGCTATCAGTGTCTCTATACTGCTCTCTGCTTGTATATGTGTGTGTGTGTGTTTATACATAACTGTCGTAGGCACAGACATGGCTGTGTTGTTAAGAAGCTTACTTCCCATCATTTGGTCTTGGGTTCAGCACGCTGGTCAAGTGTCTTCTATAGCCCTGAGCCGACCAAAGCCTTGTAAGTGGACTTGGTAGATGGAAACTGAAAGAAGCCTATTGTGTGTGTGTATGTGTGTTACTGTCTCCTTACCTCTTAATATCATGTGATAGTTGTAAATGTGTATTGCTGTCGTGCAAATGGTGTCGTTCGTTTCTAATCTTCCATGAAAACATGTCTGTTCTTGGGGAAATACTACCTCACTCGGAAACAGGTGATGGTTGGCAACAGGAAGGGCATCCAACCCTAGAAAATCTGCTTCAACAAAACTCTGTCTGACCCATGCAACCAGGGATAAATGGACATTAAAACAGCAATGAAGTTAATGATGATTGTCATAAATATCATGATTATTGTTTTAATACCCATTTTAACATGCTGCTACGAGAACAGAGCTGCAGTACAGCATATCATCACTTGATCCTACATTTTCTAGTTTGTACTGGCATTGTTGTGCAGTGCATTAAGGTGGTGAGCTGGCAGAGTTGTTAGCACACCAGGTGAAATGTTTAGTGGCATTTCATCCATCTTTATGTTCTGAGTTCAAATTCCGCCAGGGTCAACTTTGCTTTAAGAAAGCATCGAAAAGTGAATGATGAGGATAATTTTAATTGACTCCAACACTAACAACCTAGCAAGAGTCCTGACCTCACAGCTGGTAGAATTGTATTGTAATTTCATTTACAGTAACCAATTATTATCTGTTGTAAAGTAAGATTTATTACAGTGTTTAAAAAAAAAAAACCAAGCTAATTAATTAAATGTCTGAGATATTTTAAATAAGATTATGACTTTGGAAATGAAAAGAATATTTGATATTCACACCATACTGCATTTGATTTCTGATTGCCATCAGATGTCTTATTTCAATGTGTATTTAATACCTGACTGAATTCAGTATAGCAATTACAATTTTATTAAATCTTCAGCCATACCTCAACTTATGTCATTTTGAGTTAGGTCTTTTTTTGACTTTGTCTTATTTTAAGAAATTAGTGGGGAAAATAAACCAACTTCAGCTGAATTATCTGACTTTATGTTGGTCTCTCTTTTACTCTTTTATTTGTTTCAGTCATTTGACTGCGGCCATGCTGGAGTACCACCTTTAGTCGAGCAAATCGACCCCGGGACTTATTCTTTGTAAGACTAGTACTTATTCTATCGGTCTCTTTTGCCGAACCGCTAAGTTATGGGGACGTAAACACACCACCATCGGTTGTCAAGCGATGTTGGAGGGACAAACACAGACACACAAACACACACATATATACATATACATATATACGACGGGCTTCTTTCAGTTTCCGTCTACCAAATCCACTCACAAGGCTTTGGTCGGCCCGAGGCTATAGTAGAAGACACTTGCCCAAGGTGCCATGCAGTGGGACTGAACCCGGAACCATGTGGTTGGTACGCAAGCTACTTACCACACAGCCACTCTTGCGTCTCAGTGAACATATTTAAAATAAAATTTAAAAAGACACCTAATTACCAATACTAAAGTAGAAAATGAAATAAAATACATGTGAGGATATATACAAACCATTTATTAAACAGATATGAGCTAATAAATTTTTTTAAATGTTTTCCCATGATATATCATTTTTGAGTAAAGTCACATGTCTTAGAACCAATTACTGTTGTAAATGAGGTATACCTGTCGAAAAACCAGTAATAATCTTTTCTACTTTAGGCACAAGGCCCAAAATTTGGCGGGGAGGGGGCCAGTCGATTACATCGACCTCAGTATGCAACTGGTACTTAATTTATCGACCCTGAAATGATGAAAGGCAAAGTCGACCTCAGCGGTTGAACTCAGAACGTAAAGACAGACGAAATACCGCTAAGCATTTTGCCTGGTGTGCTAATGTTTCTACCAGCTCACCGCCTTAAAGCCATGTAATAATAATACTCAAAGATGTTGAATTCACTATAAATATGAATTTATTTCATGAGGCTTAAATTTTTGTCATAAAACTTCAACTTGGTCACTGACACAGATCAAGGTATTGTGCAATGAAAATTTTGACACCTTCATTGTTTAAATGTCCACCTTCACATGCTTGTGTAGGCTAGGTGGAATTTGTTGAGGCATGTTTTCTATGGTTAGATGCCTCTTTCCTGTTTCCAAGGGAGGTAAGGTATATTTTATTCAAAATATGGAAAGGAATATAATTGTGCTGTCAAGTCAAGGAGACAGTAACATGCATGCGCACATACATATTTGATGGGCTTCTTTTCAGTTTCTGTCTACCAAATCCATTAGTAAGGCTTTGGTTAGTTTGGGGCTATAATAGAAGCTACTTGCCAAAGGCACCACACAGTGGGACTGAACCTGAAACCATGTGGTTGGGATGCAAAACTTTTTACCATGTAGCCATACCTGGGCCTTGTGAAATAAATTAAAATTTGGAGTGAATTTAACAGCTTTATGCGTTATTATGTGGGTCTTCCACAATATAGTAATTTCAATTTCAATAATGTTTTTCAAGTTTTTTTTTTTTTCATTGGTATGAAAAAAATGGGTGGTATCCTCAAAACCCCTTCATTTTTAGTCTCTCCTAGATGGAGAGATAATGATATGAGAAGCGAATCTCAGTATGATTAATGTTTTTTGAATTGATGCAGATTAAAGTTAGAGGTTAAATTTGAATGAGAAGGAGTATTTATGAAGAATTCAGTACAGCAGTTACCATATTTGATATTATAAAAGATGCATGGACATATTAAACACGCCCTAATTTCAGTAGCACATGTTCAGGGAAAAAAGTTTTTAATGCATTAAAGCATAGAACACAGGGTGATTCTGTTTGGAGATATTTTCTTGGGAAAAAAAGGATATCTTATTTACCATCAAATCCAATAATGTAGGGTGCAATGAGGGATGGAAAGTTGGTAGGGAGATCCCTTAAATTGGTTTAATTAAAGGTGGTTTAAAATCAACAAGTTCATTAAAATTTTGTGTTCTTAGTCACACAAGGAACTAATATTTCAGAGAAGGCCATATATATGAATTAGTTATCAATTTTTAAAAGTCTTTTTATTCGTATTTTGCAAGGTAATGGTGAGTGAGATTGTTTTTCATATGTTTGCATTTTGTTGAAGTAAATGTTTTCACATTTGATTCTTTGTGTAACTGCTAACCCACTTGATCATAACAGGATGTTTTAGCTAGTTATTGAGGTTGGCAGAGTAATGTACCTTGCCTTGAAATTGTGACTTCTCAACTTCTCTAGTACTGTTTTAACTATAAAAAGGTGTTAAAAAAACGAACTTAGGAACATGTTTGTGTGCAGTTAAAAAACAAGTAATTTATGATTTATCTAAAAAACAAAATAAATCTGTCATAATTCCTAGGCATCTCACCTTCTGGTTATACAAACATTTTGAAAAAACGTAATTGTAGTTATTGTCAACAGTGGTTTGTTTTTTTGTTTATATTTATGTTATATGAAGGTAGTAGAATAAACAGTGTTGATACTTTTTGTCTGTTTGAAGTTGATAGTGTCCTGGGTATGACTTTAAACTGCATCTAATAGTGGATCATCAGTTCAGGACTTCTTGGGTTTTGAAAAGTGTGGAACTACCTCTTAGCCACTCCACTATTGCTCCCAGGCCTGCTCTGATTTGATAGCACCTGTCATGATCCCAGCTATGGATAAATAGGAAGCCAGAGTACACTGAAATCATGGGATGCAGCATGATGGATGCGAACTATTTTAGCAAATGAACTTATTAGAATCAATGGTGAATATCACTAGATGCTGGGCAGGTGAACAGACAATGAACTGTCTATTGCCTGGATCAACCAGTTCAGTTAGTGAACTACTGCTATCATCTGTAGTCATGGCGGTGTGCACAGATGAGATACTTCAGCTTAGCAAAAACACCAATATGGTTTATTGTTCCAGGCAAGTCACCCAGTTCGGATTCAAGATTGATAAAATAAGTACCAAACATATTTTGAGACTAATTCATTTAACTATTCCCCTTCCTTACAAATGTATCAGTTTAAGAACATTATACCATTGTTTCAGCATAAGAATTTATTTATGCTATATGCTTCTTGACAAAACTGAAATATTATATTGATAGTAACCACCAAATATATTCCAAGTTATATTTTAGTAACCAGTAAACATATTTTCATCACTGATTGAGGCTTGATATGCAGTGAACAAACCTTTTGGTATTGCAAACTTTTTGTTTTTAGTTTGTTTAGGGCTTATACAGCCCAGGCTTTTATCTCTTGTGTAGTAATTAGCACAGTGAAAACAAACTAATTCAAAGTCCATAGTTTTAAGCATGTTACTATCACAAAGTACACTCGCTACTCACCTGAATTTTATCCAAAAATATCAACCAGTATTTTCTGTGTTGGTGCTAACATGGTTGTGTGGTTAAGAAGTTCACTTTGCAGCCTCGTAGTTTCAGGTTCAGTCCTCACTGTGCTGCATCTTGGGCAAATGCAGTTCTCTTAGAGCCCCAGGCCAACCAATGCCTAGTAAATGAATTTGATTGATAGAAATTGAGTTGAAAATCATCATGTATGTATGTATGTGTGTGCATCTTTCTGTTTGTCCCTTTGCTGCTTGATGACTGTTGTTGGTTTCTTTACATTTTTTTTTAGTAGTTTGGCAAAAAGAAATTCTTAGAATAAGTACCAGGTTGTCAGACTAATTTACCTTTGGCACATTATGTTATGACAAAGCCTTCAATGAAGATTCAACATTTCATTCAATGTTATAGGATGCTAGCACAGGAAAGATGTGGTAAGAAACGTGCTTCCCAACCACATGGCTCAGGATTCAATCCCACTGTGTGGCAACTTGAGCAAGTGTCTTCTTCTATAGCCTCAAGCTGACCAAAGCCTAGTGAGTGGATTTGGTAGACAGAAACTGAGAGAAGCCTGTCTTATATGTATATGTGTGTGTGTGTTTCTGTCTTTGTGTTTGTCCTACCCTACCATTGCTTGAAAACTGTTGTTGATATGTTTACATTCCCATAACTTAGCGGTTCAGCAAAAGACCAATAGAATAAGTACCAGGCTTTAAAAAAATAAGTACTAGGATTGATATATTTGACTGAAAATCATTCAAGGCAGTGCTCCAGCATCGCTGCAGCCTAATTATTGAAACAAAAGATAAAAGGGAAAATAAAACATGGTATATAATGAAAGCATTCAAACATTGTCACTATCTTTCCTGATTGTATTGAATTTCACATAGAAATTTTGGTCCTCCAAAATCCTCTTGGTGTATAAGTTGACTTACCTATTTTGGTCTGAAAATTTGGTATTGTCTGTCTGAAAATTTGCTATTTTGTTTGGAGAAAATGTTTTGAGGGGCTACCTTTCAGCCTGTAATATTTTTCTCAAACGAGATTTATGTGATAAATTTGTGAACTCTTCATCTAATTAACATATCAATTTTTATTCACAATAGAGATTTTCTTGGCCACACGCATGCACACACACACACACACACACACACACACACACACACACACACACACACACACACACACACACCATATTTTTTAGCATACGGATCAGCATAGTATATAATATAAACATTCAAACATTGTCCCTATCTTTCCAAATCATTCTGCATTTCTCATGGAACTTTTGGTTCTTTAAAGTTGTCTTGGGATATAAGTCAACCTACCCCTCCCCTCCTTTTTTTTTTTCCACTAATTGTGGTCTGAAAAATTCAACTTGTATAGTGGAAAATATGGTACATTCAGAATCCCTTTCATGTAAGTTTTCTCATAACTGAACAACTCTTACAGGAAAATTATATAAATAGGCACAGGCGTGGCTGTGTAGTAAGAAGCTTGCTTCCCACTCACATGGTACTGAGTTCAGTCCCACTGCATGGCACCTTGGGTTAAAATCTACTATAGCCTTGGGACAACCAAAAGCCTTGTAAGTGGATTTGGTAGACAGAAACTGAAATAAGCCTGTCATCTATATGTGTATGTGTGTGTGTATTGAGGTGTTTGTGTCTGTGTTTGTCTCCCTACCATCACTTGACAACCAATGTTGGTATAGTTATGCCCTCATAACTTAGTGGTTCGGCAAAAAAAAAAAACAATAGAATAGGTACTAGGTTTTGCAAAGAATAAGTCCTGGGGGCAATTTCTACAACTAAAACCCTTTAAGTCTGTGCTCCAGCTTGGCCACAATCTAATGACTAAAATATACAAAAGAATAAAAGAAAATCTAAAAGACGAAATAAATGATTTCAATTTAGCAGTAGGAGCATTTGTTTTTATGTTATGGTCTGTATATAAGGAGTTACATTATCAAATATGGTGATTGTCACAGCTAGCCATGTGGGTTGAATGAATATATTTTTTCTCACTGCTACAGGTACAAGGTCTGAAAATAAGTAGGAAGGGACTAGTTGATTACATCGCCCCCCAATGTTCAGTTAGTACTTATTTTATCAACCGTAAGAGGATGATAGGCTAAGTTGACTGACTGTGGTGGAATTTGAACTCAGACTGTAAAGCCAGAAGAAATGCTGATTAGTATTTTGTTTAGTGTGCTAACGATTATGCTAGGTAGCCATGGTTGGATAGAATGAACATAGGCACAGGAGTGGCTGTGTGGTAAGTAGCTTGCTTACCAACCACATGGTTCCAGGTTCAGTCCTACTGCGTGGCATCTTGGGCATGTGTCTTCTACTATAGCCCCGGGCCGACCAAAGCCTTGTGAGTGGATTTGGTAGGTGGAAACTGAAAGAAGCCCGTCGTATATATGTATATATATATATGTGTGTGTGTGTGTGTTTGTGTGTCTGTGTTTGTCCCCCTAGCATTGCTTGACAACCGATGCTGGTGTGTTTGCGTCCCCGTAACTTAGCGGTTCGGCAAAAGAGTTTGGTAGAATAAGTGCTAGGCTTACAAAGAATAAGTCCTGGGGTCGATTTGCTCGACTAAAGGTGATGCTCCAGCATGGCCACAGTCAAATGACTGAAACAAGTAAAAGAGAGTAAAGAGAGTATTGTTCATATCTTGTTACTGATACTGAACTATGTTCCTCAGTTCCGAAGAAGTATAATTCTTCTTTGTAACCAATAGATCCATTGTATAATTGATGACCGTTTTGTGTTATCATGATGTCATATGTTTAATTTTCTCATATCTTGTGTAAAGAGTATCTCCTCACAAAAAGTTTTCAGTAGTGTCTTAATGATCCAACTAATTAAGTTAAGACATTTCTTACAATTTATTTAATTTTTATCTTTTACTTGTTTCAGTCATTTGACTGTGGTCATGCTGGGACACTGCCTTGCAGGGTTCTAGTCAAACAAATTGACCTCAGGACTTACTATTTTTCTTTTTTAAGCCTAGTACTTATTCTATCAGCCTCTTTTGTCGACTGGTAAGTTATGGGGACATGAACACACAAACATTGGTTGTCAAGTGGTGGTGGGGGGGACACACACACACACGCAAAGACACACACACACACCACACTCGCAAAGACGCACACACGCACTCGCAAAGACACACATGCACTCGCAAAGACACACACGCACTCGCAAAGACTCACACACACACACAGAGAAAGACACGCGCGCACACACACACACACACAATGGGCTTCTTTCAGTTTCTGTCTACCAAAACCACTCACAAGGCTTTGGTAGGCCTGAGGGAGCCATGAGGTTGGGAAGCAAGCTTCTTAGCACACGGCCTATACTAAATTAAACAGGTTTCTGCTGCAGAGATTTTCTGACAGTGTGAAAAGAAAAAAGAAAAGCCTCCTTACTTATCATATAAGGAGTGATACTTAGCTATTCATGAACTTTGTCCTAGTTATGTATTCTCTGTCATATTTCTATTGATTTGGTAACAGCTGTCATTAAGCAAAACTCTTAAATATGAAATACAAGAGATAAATGAAAGTATGATAGTAAAACTTGTAGTTTTTAAAATGGGGACTATATTTAACTCTTTGACATTTAAACTATTCACATCTGTCTCAAATATTCCACCTGTTTTATGTTCAAACAAGATCTTATCTCTTATACCTACCTTACAATGTCATTCTAAAAAAACTAAATAATCACTTGAAAACCAGGATAATGCATAATTAATTCAAAACAATGTGAATAGATAAGTATTAAGTATCATTTTTGAAATAGCAAATCTGAATGTTTAAAGAGATAAGTCCTCAATTTTAAGTTAACATATTTAAACAAATGACAGAGTAGCCATGTTCTGAATGTGAAACATAAGACCAAAGTGCCAAACATGTTGTATCTGTCCAGTTTCCATTATCAAAGTACAGTAATCCCTCAACTATCGCAGGTGTTATGTTCCAAAATACCCCATGATGTGCCCTCCATGGTACAGTCAGCCAATCTGACCAGTTAACCTGACGACACAAAAGTATCACAGGCAGTTAGGAACCCAGAGGACATCATAAAACTGAAGAAAGACCTGAATGAAATATACAAATGGGCTAACAAAAATAACATGTAGTTCAATTCTATGAAATTTCAGGCACTCCACTATCAGTTCAACACCAGGCTAAAATCGGAATACACTGGACCAGAAGGTAATACGATTCCAGAATCAGAGTCGGTGCATGACCTAGAGGTTCACACGAGCAATGATGCAACATTCTATGTGCATATTACCAAGATGGCAATACTGTGCAGGCGAGTGGCTGGATAGATTCTGAGGACATTCAGAATAAGGAAAAGGAAGACCCTGCTACTCCTATGGAGGACTTTCATTCTCAGCTGCTTGGACTACTGCTCCCAACTATGGTTCCCAGAGAGTGTGAAACAAACTGTGGAACTCGAAGCAATCCAGCGCCAATACGCAAAGTAGATTGACTTGATGCAAAAGATGGGCTACTGGGAGAGGCTAAAGGAGTTGAGTCTATTCCCTGGAGAGAAGACAAAGATATGCAGTGATATATATTTGGAAGATCTTGGAGGGTTTAGCTTGCAATTTTGGAATTGACAGCTTTATCAATCCTTGAACTGGACAGCACTGCATCATACTAAAGATCCCGTCTTCCTCATCTAAAATGACACATTACTACAATAGTCTGGGTTTCAAGGGCCCGCAATTGTTCAACATCCTGCCAGGCAACTTTAGAGATCTACATGGTGTTGATGTGCAAGTTTTCAAGGAACATCTGGACAGGTTTCTATCTGAGATACCAGATGAACCCACATCACGGCAGGAGACACAAAGAAGAGCAGCTCTGTCCAACTCGCTACTTCACCAAAAACAACACCAAGTAACTATAGGTAGTGCACCAGCATAACCTCAGCCACCGGCTGAAACCAGTAGAAAATAAAAGAATATATATGTATATGTGTGTATATATATATATATATATACCACTGGTGGTAAATTAAATTTCTAAAATTTCTTTTGCTGCCCTTTGATTAATAATGATATATATATATATATATATATATATATATATATATATATATATCATCATCATCGTTTAACGTCCGCTTTCCATGGTAGCATGGGTTGGACGATTTGACTGAGGACTGGTGAAACCGGATGGCAACACCAGGCTCCAGTCTGATTTGGCAGAGTTTCTACAGCTGGATGCCCTTCCTAACGCCAACCACTCAGAGAGTGTAGTGGGTGCTTTTACGTCTCACCCGCACGAAAACGGCCACGCTCGAAATGGTGTCTTTTATGTGCCACCCGCACAAGCCAGTCCAGGGGCACTGGCAACGATCTTGCTCGAAAATCCTACGGGAGCCAGTCAGGCGGTACTGGCAATGGCCACGCTCAAAATGGTGCATCTCATGTGCCACCCGCACAAGAACCAGTCCAGGGGCACTGGCAACGATCTTACTTGGCTTGCCGGGTCTTCTCACGCACAGCACATTTCCAAAGGTCTCGGTCAGTAGTCATCACCTCGGTGAGGCCCAATGTACGAAGGTCTTGCCTCACCACCTCAGCCCAGGTCTTCCTGGGCCTACCTCTTCCACGGGTTCCCTCAACTGTTAGGGTGTGGCACTTTTTCACGCAGCTATCCTCATCCATTCTCACCACATGTCCATATATATATGTGATGGTCTTCTTTCAGTTTCTGTCTACCAAATCCTCTCATAAGGCTTTGGTCAGCCTGTAGCTATAGTAGAAGACACTTTCCCAAGGTGCCACACAATGAGACTGAACCTGGAACCATGTGGATGGGAAGCAAGGTTTTTATGGCACAGCCCAAAAGTTAACATAAAATCTTGATAGGTTTTAATTTAGCTCATTTTGAAACTGCAAGTTTATATCATAGAAATGAGGGTGATCCCAGGCAGCATGCCTGTGAGCTAGGGGATGGAGCTTATTTGGCTACAGCAAGTGGTAAAAAGAATCTCTCTGGAGGTTATAGTACTTGGAAAGAGAAATTGAGTATGTTCTAATGATAGGTAGAGAAACCAGATTCTAAAATGCTCTCAATGTCAATCATAGAGAGAACTCAACACTATGTTAGCAAGTGGGGATAGAAAGAGGAACAAACAGAATAATAATGATAAATGAATGGTGTATGTATATATGTGTGTGTGAATAGAACTGTTTGTTTCAGTTCAGCTGAAAATAGAACTTACTTATTTTAGTGGTTAGCATAATAAAGAAATCAACTGTGAAAACAAATATTTTGACTGTATTCACTTGTGCAGAACAATTGAAAGCATTTTTAGGATTTAGAGGAGGTTAAAAAAACGTTTTGATATAACATATATATATATAGACAAATATTACATTTGTAGATCATGAACCTTTTCAAGTACAATTGCAGTGATTCAGCCACTCAATATACATACAATTGACATACTTAAAAAGATAATTTCCAAACATGACAGGACCAATACATAATTTTACAGGACAAATGCTTATTTTTTTTTTTTTTTAATCTAAATATTACAGTAAAAAGAATATATCATACACTGAATTCTACCCAAGGAAAAATATCTGTCATAAATCTAAATGCCAATATACAGCTGGATATTTTCAAATACATATTTTTCATTAGTTTGTCAAAAATTTATTTTATTTAATCCTTTAGCATTCAAATTACTCTGTCATATGTAATTCTTAATCAATCACATTGTTTTGAATTGATCTTGCATTATCTTGTAATTTCAAGATTTTGACAATGTGGTTGTTTAGTTTTAATATGACATTTTAAGATAGATATAAGAGGCCAGATTCAGTCAGTTTGAACATAAAACAAATAGAATATTTGGGCCTGATATGACCAGTTTAAATACTAAAGGGTTAAGGAGGGGAATACATTGGGATTGGTTTGTCTCTTTTGTATATTTAGAACATTTGTTTGGTAGCTGAAGAATTTTTGTTGACCCATTCATATACAGAAGATCTGTTTAAAGAATTCCATTCATAAATTTAACCCATTTACATTTAAAAAGTTTTGCTTTTTAAATTAATATGCTACAAAGCAGAAAAAATAAGCTAGTTTAGTATCTTCAGCTTAAAATAGCTAAATTATTAGTTTGTTTTAAGAATTGGCTGATTTTCAAAAACTAATCTTAGTATCTGGGTACATATATTTGTTTTTACACATGCATGTACACGCGCGCACACACATACACATTATTGCTGAGTGTGTATATTTAGTTATAATAGCAATATCGGTAACTCGGTCGAACTGATGTTTTTAGTTAGTTACCAAGCAGTTATCTGGAACCAGAATGGAAATATCATTGAAGTGGAACAGTTATGAATAAGATGTATACGTCTTTAGAAAAAAAGATAGCCAGTCTTGATTACTATGATGTATGTTGCAATCAATGGGAAAATGTGTTCCTATCACACTAGATTTTATTATATTTTGTAGTATTCTTTGTAATTTAAGTTATGTGTGAATGAATGTTTTGAATTTTCAAAAATTGTATGTTATTCATGTGATAAGAAGTTTACTTGCTAATCACATGGTTCTGGGTTCACTCCCACTACATGGCATCTTGGGCAGGTGTCTTCTATAGCTCCAGGCTACCCAAGGCTGTGTGAATGGTTTTGTTTGACGAAACTGAAAGCAGCATATTCTCTGTGTGTGTGGGGAGGTGTATCTGTGTGGAGGGGTGTATCTGTGTGTGTGCACATGTGTGTGTTTTTGTGTTTGTCTACCACTATTGCATGATAACTGGTGTTGGTTTGTTTATGTCCCTGTAACTGAGTGTTTGGCATAAAAGATCAATAAATGAGTACCAGCTGATTCCACCTCTGGTTTGGACCTGAAAGTTTTATCACTTAAAAACATGTTTAAATGCTTTAAAAAATGGTAGTCAGTGGGTGAAAGATCAGGAGAATATGGAGGATGTGGTCAAGTCTTGTATCCCAAGTCTGTGAATTTCTGCAGCGTCATTCTTGCAACATGTGGCTTTGCATTATCATAGAGCAGAAATGGGCCACACTGAATTACCAATGCTGGCCCCATTTTTTGCAAGTGAGCATGCATTTCAGCAAGTCGATTGCAGTAAACTCCGGCTGTAATGCTCTAATTGGCTTCCAGAAATATGTAATGGACAACACCAGTTGTAGACCACTAGACAGTCACCATAATCTTTTGCTGACACAACTTTGGCTTTGGGAAATGTTTGGGGGACTCATCACAATCAAGCCATTGACCTGATTGTTTACGGTTATCATAAAGGATCCACTTTTTGTCACAAGTGACTATTCGGCCAAGAAAAGGATCATTTGTGTTTCGCAAAAAGAGCATCGAGCAAACTTCAAAAAACCGAACTTTTTGATTTTCATTGAGCTCATGTGGTACCCATTTATCGAGATTTTTCATCTTACTAATCTTCTGCAGATTGCATGAGACCTTTGCATTATCAACACTAAGTGCCTGAGATATCTCTCTGACACTTTTATTCAACAATTGCTTTCAATTGTTCATTGTCAAGACTGCATGACCATTCTCTACTTTCTTCATCTTCGAAACCACCTTTGTACTGTGCGATCATTTGTGGACCCCTCTCCTCATGCTCTGTTGATATTGGCAGCAGTTTCGGAGGCATTGTGCCTAAGCTTAAACTCATGCAAGAAAAGTAAGCGAAGGTCCTTTTTTGTCATATTTATAATTAAGGGTGCCTATGCTTCAAGAATGTTTTCTGTCTGAAATAAGTAGAAAATTATTAAAGAGCATACATCAATTATTAAGTATGTTGAAATTCACCTCAAATATAATTAAAATACTATAAAATTGCATTTCAAAACACAACACATAAAGCGGCCATTATTTTCAGAACAACCTAATACTTTTCTACATTTAAGAGATGAGGAATTATGTACATTATTTACATTTGACGGATATTTGTCCTCATCTTGTTTGTTGTTAACACGTTTCAGCTGATATACCCCCCAGCCTTCATCAGGTGTCTTGGGGAAATTTAGAACTGGGTTCTCATTCCTAATGTATTTTTTTTTTGTTGTGTTGTTATCCAGGTCACTGCCTGGAATCAAACTCGGAATCTTGGGGTTAGTAGCCCACACTCTTAACCACTATGCCATATGCCCGTGGGCAATTATGGAGTGAAATTTAGGGCTTATAAATCTAATATTCTCCTATCCTTCCTTAATACCGGTTCCCATATGCTATTCATATCTGCACTCAGTCTGCTTAGTAGGTTGTTCTGTCCTAGCATATGTGTTGCTTCTTTTAGTTTTCGTATTTTCCAGTGGTGCTCTCATCTGTTATTTTAACTTCATCCCACAGGGGGAGGTGGTCTCCATTTTTCCATACATGATCAGCTATATCCGATTTATCAATATCTCCCCATGTCACAGCTTTGTGATGTTTCTCTACCCTTATTTTGAGGGGGTGGCATTTTTCGCCTTTATATAACCTACCACAGCTGCATAGGATGGAGTACACGCAGTTCTTGGTCATATTCTCTTCTATTGGTAGTTTTACTCGAAGGAGATATTTGTGAAGTGTTGTATTACTTTCGAATACTGTCTTACCACACAGCCACTTCTGCGCCTAAAATAATAAAATGAAAAATATTTTATATATATATATTATCTATTATATATATATTATTTATATATATATATACATATATATATATATATATATATATATATTATCTATTATACGCTTTCACAAATAAACTTGCAAGCATTTTAGAAACTTCAAGAAAACTATAAGGGGATGCTGAAGCATATAGCTCTGAGTGCACAATGTCTTATAGCAGAAACAGCTTTAAGCTAATGAAGTACATTGCATAATTTCCTTTTCCTTTGTCATTCATCTAATTTTATATGTTTAATTTCATATAACCTGTTTTCTGTGTATATTTATTTTTGTGTATTTGGGCTAATAATGAGGTGTTGAGCACTTACTCTCATTTACCCACTCGCACGCACACACATACACAACCAGCTTCTTTCAGTTTTTTTGTTTTCTACCAAATGCACTCACAGGGCTTTGGTCAGCCTGGAGCTACAGTAGAAGACACTTGCTCAAGGTGCCATGCCATAGAATTGAACCCAGAACTATGTGGTTGGGAAGCAGACTTCTTATCACACAGCCATAATGGAAATATCTATGTAGCAAATGTATGAAAATAAGAAATATTTGCTGCACATTTGATTGATAAACTTGAAACACTCTATTTCTTGACACAAATAGGTACATAAATATTGATCTGTAATAAAATTTATTGATTTATGGTAACTTTTATTGATACTTGGTATATAGATGTATATTTTTATAAGTGAGTATTTAAAATACTCCTTAATAAACTACGCTTGTGAGGACTTGTTGAGGCAAGTAAAATCGTTGTCATGGCTGATGACTGTACCACCTGATTGGCACCAGTGCCAGTGGAAAGTTAAAAACACCATTCAAGTGTGATCGTTGTCAGGGTCGCTGACTGGCTCCTGTACCAGTGGCATGTAAAAACCACCATTTGAGCCTGGTTGTTGCCAGTGCTGCCAGACTGGCTCCTGTGCAGGTGGCATGTAAAAAAGCACCATTTGAGTATGGCCGATGCCAGTACTGCCTCACTGGCCCTCGTGCCGGTGGCACGTAAAAGCACCCACTACACTCTCGGAGTGGTTGGTATTAGGAAGGGCATCCAGCTGTAGAAACTTTTCCAGATCAGATTGGAGCCTGGTGTAGCCATCTGGTTCACCAGTCCTCAGTCAAATCGTCCAACCCATGCTAGCATGGAAAGCAGACGTTAAATACAATGATGATGATGATGATTTGGGAAACACAACTGGAATTAAGGATGGTATTCTGTTTTCAAGAACAGGTGCCATAGTGACTGTTCTACCTAGTAAAATTGTCTAGTCACAATTAAAAGTAGATGGCAGTGGTGGTGGGTATTAAATTACGAAATGTTGTTGATCACTATATGTTTTAATAAATAAACCAAAGATGATTGCCAAGAAAAGTATTAGTTAGTCCAATATCTGTTATAAATAAACATAGAAATAGTAACACTTGTCTGTTGAAAGCAAGTAAACTAATCTTGCTGGTTAGTTTGTTTTGCAGTGGTTAATTATTGTGTGTGTGTAAATATATAATGGTATTATATAAGATATATATATATATGTATATATATATATATATTTATGTATGTATATATTTATTTATATATATATCTAGAAATTTTATCTTTTACATGTCTTAGTCATTTAGACTGTGACCATGCTGGGTCACCATTTTGAAAACTCTAGTTGAATGAATTGACCTCAGAATTAAAAAAATTTTTTTTTTTTAAAGTCTGGTGCATATTCTATCGGACTCTTGCCAAACTGCTAAATTACAAGGATGTAATCACACCAACATTGGTTGTCAAGCGGTGTATGTGTGGTGGGGTGAACAGACACGCATACACATATATTCATGCAATGGGTTTCCTTTAGTTTTCATCTAGTAAATCCTCTCACAAGGCTTTGATCGGTTCGAAGCTATAGCAGAAGGTATTTGTCCAAGGCGACAGGCAGTGAAAATGAACTGGGAATCATGTAGTTAAGAAACAAACTTCTTACCACACAACCACTCCTATATATAATAATATTATATAATATATTATATATAAATAATACACACACACAAATTATTTCATAGTTCTATACATGTGCTTGAATACTTGTTACCTGTAACATTAGAAGACTATTTATTATGTGTTAATAATACATGTATAGGTGTTATTGAATTTGTTTCTGTGAATGTAGACATTCTGTGGGCATTGCACATTACTTGTCTGACAAGTGCTACTTTGCAACAGAAGTATTGGCACTTAGATGTCATTTGGTCATACATTTATAAATCATCCACTCTGACAAATTTGTGATTATATACATGCACCTAAGGTTTGTATATTCAGCATCAGGTATTTATGTATTTTTAAAAATTAAGAATAAAATGATAAAATTGCTGCATTCATTTTGTATTGTATATCTACACTAGAGATTATTGTAAATGTTGAATAAGTTTAGTTACAAAGTTTCACACCTACACAAGTGTACTAGTATAGCAAGCTTTCAGTTTATTTATAACATTTCTAAAGGTAATAGACTATGTGTTTAAAGTATTCAGCTTGTAATTGTAAGGGGCTCATATTTCAAATCCTGTTGGCTTCTGTAAAGAGACTTCTTTGTAAGATTCATAGTGAAAAGTCTGCTGAAACATTTAAAATATCTTTTATCATTCATCTTTTATTTGTTTCAGTCATTAGACTGTGGCCATGCTGGGGCACTGCCTTGAAGAATTTTAATCTAATGAATCAACCCCAGTACTTTCTTTCTTAAACCTGGTACTTATTCTTTCGATCTCTTTTGCCAAACTACTAAGTTATAGGGATATAAATACACCAACATTGGTTGTCAAGCTGTGATGGGGAACAAATGCAGATGCACACACATGCACTCACAAACGCACACACATGCACTCACACTCACTCTCACACACACACTCTCACACACTCTCTCACACACACACATACACTCTCACATATTGATAGAATGATTGATTGATTGATAGAATGATTGACTGATTGATTGATAGAAAGAGTGATTGATAGAATTTTCATAATAAGGACACCAAGTTAGGGTTGAGATCAGGATATCCATGTATATACTATATACAGACATTCCCACATATACCCATGCATATATTACATCATGAAGAAAAATGTTTTCTTCAGGTAACTGCAGCCATGCTGGGGCACTACTATGAAGAGAGTTTAGTTGAACAAACCAAGCCCAGTACATTTTGTTTTCTTTAAGCTTGGTGCTTATTCTATTGGCTTTTTTTGCTGAATTGCTAAATTATAGGGATGTAAACAAGTCAACACCAGTTGTCAAACAAGGAATGGGGCTGGGACAAACATAGAAACAAAGACATACACACACACACACACATGACAGGCTTCCATACAGTTTCCTTTTACCAGATTCACTCACAAGGCATGAGTCAGCTCAGGGTTATAGTTGAAGAAATGTGCCCAAGTTGCCACACAGTGGGACTGAACCCAAAGCTTCTTAACCACACTGCCATCATGCACCTATAACAGTTATTTATTTTTTTTGCACCTTCAAGCCCAAACGTTGTAACCTGCTTGATAGAGGTCTCATAAACACTTTTGATATCTTGGTCATCATATTCTGCTTGGCTTCATAATCAAGTGGTTGCAGGTGTTCGATCCCACTGTGTAGCCCCTTTTAGTATCTTCCATAATCTTGGGTCAATGCAAGATTTAAGAGATGAGTAGCACTTGTTCTTCAATGGTACCCTTAATCTATCACCTAGTTTAAAACTATCACCTAGCCATTGAAAGAAGCATATTCTGTTGTTAGCATTTAATCCACCCATAGCCAGCTCAAATATTCTACCTGTTTTATGTTAAAACTGACCAGATCCAACCTCTCACACCAACCCTACAATGTCGTTCTCAATATAGAGAAGCACACCATTGAAATCTTGAAGCTACAAAATAATGTGTGATTAATTCAAAGGAATGTGAATAAATAAACAATACATTTGACAAAATAATCTGAACACTAGAAGGTTAAATCAGCTACATCCAGCCCAATTATTATATCTATTTTATGTTCAAACTCACCATATTCAACCGCTCACACCTACCTGACAATGTCCTTGTTTAAAATAAGTAACAACATCATACAGTAACATTATATCACAAAGCTATGAAATAATGCATGATTAATTCAAAACAATGTGACTAAATAAGCATTACATTTGACAGAATAATCTAGATACTAAAGGGTTAACTCAACCCCCTGGTTCGAAAATGACTCCTTCTTGTTGCCAGTCATGATTTCTATTTTTTTTTTTTTTCCAGCTTTTTCCTTTCTGTAAGACTTATAAGTACTTCACTTCTTCCTCTGACTCAGCTCTAAAATGAAGTTATTTAATAGTTGCAACATCATCATCATCGTTTAACGTCCGCCTTCCATGCTAGCATGGGTTGGACGATTTGACTGAGGACTGGTGAAACCGGATGGCAACACCAGGCTCCAATCTAATTTGGCAGAGTTTCTACAACTGGATGCCCTTCCTAACGCCAACCACTCAGAGAGTGTAGTGGGTGCTTTTACGTGTCACCCGCACGAAAACGGCCACGCTCGAAATGGTGTCTTTTATGTGCCACCCGCACAAGAGCCAGTCCAACATGTTTGTAACAACTCTTCTAAGACAGAAGTCCTCAAGCATTGTACCATGGACCAACACACGGCTTGGATCATTTGGTACTGGGCTGCACAGAAAGAATATTTTAAAATTTTGTTGATATTTTATTGACTGTCACAGTCTGCAGGATGTTTTTTGCATTATAGATGTATTATATATGCAATAATTAAATTATAAATCATGCACTTTATTATGTATTGTTATGCATGTTATGCTTCAGTCCATGGGAAAATTATCTTTCATGAAACTAGTCCGTGATGCTAAAAAGGTTGGGGACAGCTGCTCTAAAAAACAATCGTATAGAAATCTATGGACTGAAAATTATGTTGCCTTTGTGTCTGAACTGTTCCTTTGTTTTTTCTAATCATTAATGAATGACTTTACAATATTTAAATTACCCCCCCCCCCTCTCTCTCTCTTGCACTCTCACACACACACACTCTTGTATGCTTTCTCTCCCTTTCTTCCATCTTTGACTTTTCATTCATATACTCTCTCCCTTGGTTTGCATTTTATTTCTTCTGCTTCATCCCCCCCACCCACCCTCTCTTGATTTCTTCTTTTTATCTCTGTTACTTCTCCATCTTTCTCTCTGCTCCCTTTTACTTCTTTCTCTCTCCCTACTTCTTGTTTCCTTTTTATCTATCTCTTTTGCTTTATCTTTCAAATTTTCACCTATTCTTTTTCTTTTTTGTGTTTCAGTTTTTCTAGTTTTTATCCCCCCCCCCTACCACTTCTTTCTCCCCTTTCTCCCACTTTTTTGTCTACTCATTGTCTCTTCATTCTTTTTTTATTTCCTATTTTTTGTCTCTTTTCTACTCTCGCTATTTTCTCTTTCTTCTATCTTTTCAAGTTACTTATGTCTCTGTGTCGTGCCCTTGAGATCTTGTCAACTATCTCAGCTATCTCTCCCATATTACAGATGTGTGAATTACAACATCTGTCTTACGTTTAGCCTCTGATGACAACTTACCTGTGCTACCACTTATATAAATACTTTTATTATATCTTTGTGCACATACACATAAGCACAGATCTCCTTCAATGATTAAGTTTGGTTTGCTATTACAAGGTCCTGTGTTCAATTCCTCTGTTCAGGACTTTGAACAAATAACATCTACCACAGCTTTAGGTACACCCAGGCCTCATGAATGAAATTTAGTAAATAAAAACTGTGAAATCTCATCAGATAGCTTGTCCTTGTTAGTTCAAAGATCCAGCCCTGCTAAGCACTGTGTTGTGCTGAGTCTGCCCAAGGATTTTTAAAAGTACATATGCCTGTGGGATATACTACCCACTACATTACATAATACAATGGGAAGGTTTTTTTTTTTCATTTATTAAACAAATAGGGCACTTGTCAAAGTTGCTGGGGTGATGTGGAGTCTGTTCTCACATTCAAATAAGTGTTCAATTAAATACTCTCACAAATAAACACGTGCATGGGTTCATCATCATTGTCACAATCCTCTTCGCCATTGAATTGTGTATATGTAAATGTTCGTATACACAATCTCTCTTTCTCTCTCTCTCTCTCTCTCTCTCTCTCTCTCCCCCCTCTCTCTCTCATATGTTTATGAATATTTCACGTTAGAAATATTTCCAAAGTATTATTTGACAATCACTTTAGTGAGAAAGAATATATTCAATCTGATTTTTTTTTCAGTAATATCTGCATTTTATTATATTATTTACACAAGAAAGGTGAAGAGCTGGCACAATTGTTAACTCTCTGGGCAAAATGCTGCTAAGCATTTTGCCCATCTTCATGTCCTGAGTTCAAGTTTCACTGAGGTCGACTTTGCCTTTCATCCTTTCAGGGTCAAGAAAATAAATACCAGTTGAGTACTGGAGTCAATGTAATTGACTTACCCCCTCCCTCGAAATTTTTGTTACTTATTCTATCAGTCTCTTTTGCCAAACCATCGAGTTATGGGTGTGAAAACAAACCAATACTGGTTGTCAAGTGGTGGTGAGACAGACACATACATTTGTATGGCAGGCTTCCATACAGTTTCTGTCTCCTCCCAAATTCTCTCATGAGGCATTGGTTAACCTGGACTACAGTAGAAAGCACTTGTCCACTTGTCCAAGGTGTCATGCAGTGGGACTGAACCTAAAAACTACATGGCTGTGAAGTAAACTTCCTGACTACACAGCCAGTGTTATTTTTTTTCTTTTTTTTTTTCTTCTAAGATGGCATGATCTGATTTCAGAAATATTTGGCTGCTATTTCTAGCATGTTGAGTGACCACATAGAGGCTTGTTACTTGTTAATACCATTGTTATGATTAATGGTTTTAGTGACAGTATTTCATTCTTGATAGCATAAATATCTTCGTGAGTTAAGGCTAACTATTGAATATGCATCCTTCCCATAAAATTTAAGCCAGTTTTTCTAATTGATATACAATCTCTTATATCTTACTAACAATAGATTGTATGTGTTTATGCATGTAAGTGTGTGTGTGTGTGTGTGCACGTGCGTGCGTGAGGGAGAAAGATTTTTTTTCATTGGAATATCCATTTTTCCATGTTTTGCCTGGGTCAGATGGAATGCATTGAGACAAATTCTTCTGCAGCTTGATACTCTTCCTGTCATCAATCCTCCCCCATTTCTATGCAAACACTTTGCTATGATTAGACGTGTTTCTAAATGGAAGTCTTCCCTCAGAGGGCTTAGTCTTTTTTCTCAGGGCTATAGTAGATATGCCATAGTGAAACTGAATTTGAAACCATGTTAGGGAGCAAACTTCTTAACTAAACAACCATACTTGTGCCAACATACATGCATGTATTTATATGTACATACACAGCAACAGGATACATACCAACCTGTTTGGAGCAAAGTATGACTGAACTTGAGTTCATAGGGGGAGAATGTAGATCCTAAAGTCATACACTAAAAAATTATCATTATATATGGAACTATAGAAGTCTGTAAAACCTTCAGATTTAAATAATTGATGAACAAAACAAGATGCCACTCATTATAGATGTTTGTTAGAGGCTCTCACTCTCAACATCTGAGTAGTATCTTTGAATTGGCCTAATAACTCAATTCAAATAGCCTTTTTTATCTGTTTCAAGCATCTCAGTATGGGGCTTTTTTTTTTTTTGTTTCTTTACAACAACAACAAAAAAATGCATTTAAATGCTTTGCTTAACTCTTACCCATTCCTCTATAAATGTAAGACATGACTTTCTTTAGTGATTCAATTGTTACATTTAACCTTGAAAGATCATTAAGAAAATTCTACTCTTGTTTGACTTGTTACATGTTGGTGACTGTTCTACATTTTTGTTTACACCCATGCAATGATGTTTTGAAACCAATTGGTATTAAATCTTTCTGCTTCTCTCCGTTTGATGAAATGTGTATCAAAATGAGACTAAACAGCTTCTTGGCGATTGCCCTCATGGAGACCCTTCAGTTTCTCCATGGTCTGTACAATTGATAGTAGTTAGAAATAGAAGTAAACAAAGTCTTGTTATCAACCATTCATCTTCTTCATTGTCTTAATGTCCAATTCTCCATCCTAGTATGGGCCAGCTGAGACTAACTTGAGCAATTTTTTATGGCTGGATGCCCTTCCTGTCACCAACTTTCACTTGCTTCCAAGTCAGATTCTCTGTGTGTGCGTGTGTCCGGTCTTCCAGACAACAACCTACTCAGCTGCTGGATGTGTTTTCATGTCAGATGTAAACACCAAGACAGATGTGCCAAAACATCTTCTACCCATCCTTGTGGTACTTCATTAGGGAAACTGTAAGTGCTGAAAGTATTGTTTTTGTATCTGGGGTTAGTACTCATAATCTTTTGCAGACCATCCCAGACTTGTGACGTTGATGTAGCTGATGCCAAATCCGACCAAATGTAGATGGTTAATGTCTGTAGAGAAAGACATGGTCTGTATTACTTGCAGTAGAGTGAACTCCCACTAAGATACTTAATGACCAGGTGATGGTGTTAAACCAAGCAATGTGCTAGACCTGCTATCATTGATTATAACTGATAATTAAAATAGTAGGAACTAAACCTGTTTCGTACACTTAGTATGCTGGGAGTTTTGAACTGCTTCGCTCTGCCCTCATTATGTATATATCATACTTATGTGAGTTCAGTGTGAACTTGAATATAATGCAATATCTACATTTTGTATCTAAAATCAGTAATATATTT
Source organism: Octopus bimaculoides (assembly GCF_046866305.1). NCBI lineage: Eukaryota > Metazoa > Mollusca > Cephalopoda > Octopoda > Octopodidae > Octopus > Octopus bimaculoides. The sequence continues at coordinate 41,720,058 of NC_142929.1, read as the reverse complement.
TATCCGCCTGTTTTTTTGGTACATTCAAGTATAATACCACCCACCAGTCTTGACCTTGATGTTTTGTTTTAGATTTCTCACAATATATAAAAGAATTCAACATATGTACACACATGCTCATACACACACACAAGCACACTCACAAACATTTATAAATATATTCAAAAGGTGATCATAGTGCTAATTTTTAGATTAGAGAAAAAAACTCTACATACTGATATTTTGAATTGAGTTGTGCACCTGAGAGTATAAATATATATATAGCTATATGATGGTTGAGAAGCTTTCCTCCTAATGAAGTGGTCTTGGGTTCAATCCCACTGTGCAGCACATTGGGCAAGTGTCTTCTACTCTAGCTCTGGTCTGACCAAAGCATTGTGAATGGATTTGGTAGATGGAAACTAAAAAAGCCCATCTTATGCATTAGATACCACATGGGTGGTTGTAAACGAGCATCGTCATCATACAGGCAAGGTTGTTTGTTTTCAGTCTTCTGTGAAAAGCATGTCTAACTACAGGAGATATTACCTTGCTTGGAAACAGGTGAGGATTGACAGCTAGAAGGGCATCCAACCAGAGGAAACATGTCTTGTGGTGGAAGAAAAGGAACTTCTGATTCCTGAAAAAAATAGAACAGAAGAAATTGTTTTGATTTGATAAGGCATTAAATTGTATCTCAGAAATACAAGCACTGGTTCGATTTCACTTCTTTAGGTGAAGTTGCATGGCTCAGTGGTTAGTGTCAGACTCACAATCATGAGGTAATGAGTTCGATTCACAGACTGGGCTGTGTGTTGTGTTCTTGAGCAAGACACTTTATTTCGCATTGCTCCAATTCACTCAGCTGTAGAAATGAGTTTCAACGTCACTGGTGCCAAGTTGTTCCAGCCTTTGCTTGGACAACACCAGTGGTGTGGAGAAGGGAGGCTGGTATGCATGGGCAACTTGCTGGTCTTCTACAAAACAATATTGCCTGGACTTGTGCCTTGAAGGAGAACGTTCTAGATGCAATCCTATTGTCATTCATGACCAAAGGGGGTCTATACTTTTTACCTTATTATTAATCAATTTGTTAGTTATTTAACCAACCAACTAATTGATAGTTTGCTTAATCATTCAGTTAATCAATTAATCAGTTGTTTGTCAAAATCCTTATTATATCTCCCAAGATATAATAAAATCTGTTTCAGTATACAAGTCCACATCAAGAATCTTGCAAGTCAAACATAAAAATGAAACATTAAACTGTATAACATTTTTTTTTTCTTGCAGGTTTCTCTCTGTTTAGCTATTTCACATCTGAGCTCACTCGAGGTTATGTTCCGGAGAAAGACCAGAAGAATTTCACAGAGAAACGGAAAAGAATTTATACATTCATAAAGATACCTTTTGAACTAGAACAGGTATGTAATTGTATATTTTAATAATTTCAGTTAAAAGAAACTGATTCAGAAGTTCGTTTAGCATTTAAATGATTTCCCCTTTTACTTGTTTCAGTCATTGAACTGTATCATGCTGGGGCACTGCTTCAAAGGCTTTTAGTCAACTGCAGTACATAAGTTTAAGCTAGGCACTTATTTTGTTGGTCGCTTTTGCTGAGCCACTAAGTTAGTGGGACATAAACAAACCAATACTGGTTGTCAAACAGTGGTGGGGGACAGATACACACATGCATACGTATTATCATTATCATTTAATGTCCCCTTTTCCATGCTAGCATGGGTTGGACAGTTTGAGAAGAATACGAGACAGGGGGCTGCACCAGGTTCTGTGTCTGCTTTGGCATGATTTCTAAAGCTAGATGTGCTTCCAGTGTATACATACATGTACATGACAAGCTTTCACACAGCTTCCATCCACTTAATTCACTCATAGCGCATTGGTTGGCCTGGATTATTTTTACCGTTTTTTTTTTTCCTTTTACCTGCTTCAGTCATTTGACTGTGGCCATGCTGGGGTATGGGGTACCACCTTGAAGAAGTTTTAGTTGAATGAAGTGAACCCAGTACTTATTTTTTAAAGCCTGATACTTATTTTGTCAGTCTTTTTTGCCAAACTGCTAGGTTCCAGACATGTAAACAACACCGGTTGTCAAGCATTGGTGGGTGATGAACACGGACTTACATACATACATACATACATCCGGCAGGCATCTTTCGGTTTCCATATCCACTCACAAGGCTTTGATTGCCCCAAGGCTATAGTAGAAGACACTTGCCCAAGATGCCACATAGTAGGACTGAACCTGGAACCATGTGGTTGGAAAGCAAACTTCTTACCACAGAGACATGTCTGCACCTAGTGTAGAAGATACTTGTGCAAGGTGTGACACAGTGGGACTTAACTTGAAACCATTTGGTTAGAATAGCTTTTCTTAATTTTAGCATCAGTTATAATGCTACTATCTTATTTCTCTAAGTTTTACTTAGCCTTGCCTATAGCTATGTTTCAGATAATTAACATTTTATAGTTGATGCTGCAAATAACTGTTTCTTCCTGACTATTAGATTAATTTAGCACCAAGCTTAATTGTTACTGGAAAAGCTAATATATCAAAAACTTTACCTGAAGTAATAAATATCACTGACAGTTGGCTTCTGTTGGTGGCCAGAATGGTATTTCATACCTGTTTAGATATAGGAAGTGTGATAGAATTGTAATACTTACATAACTAAAACTATGCAGGAGCAAAGATTGCTTCTTAGAGCTGCATAGAATCCTATAAATTTGGCTGTTGCTTTGACACTTGTTATTACAGCTGAATCTGACTTCAAGTAATTGATAATCAGTTAGTTGCCTGCACAAAAGGCTAATGAGTTTCATACTAATGTCTTTTTTTTTATTATTAATTATTATAGTGAGATTATTTCCTTATTTTGGATGTTATTAATGCAATCCTTCAATCTGTATTACTTCCAATAGTCTTCAGGTGATGTTCCTGAGTTAGACAAAGGATTGAACTCAGACACTTATTGACATGGACTCTACATTCTAAGAAAATTACTGCAACTTAAAAGCTCAAGTTGAATGCTTAAATATTTTGAAACGACAACATTGTTATCCTTTGAGATAATCAGCCAGTGGTTAGAATATCAGACCCCGTTGGTAAAATAAAGGTTATAGGGTCAATCTTTGAGATTGTTCAAGGAATATCATCTGAAGAGACTTGGAGATAATACTGATCAGTAGTGACACAGCAAACATGAGGAAATAATCTTAAAAAAAGAAATAAAATGACAAATATCCTCACAGCTTTCAAGTTAGCAATTCTGGCCTTGTAAAAAGCACCCAGTACACTCTGTATAAATGTTGGTGTTAGGAAGGGCATCAAGCTGTAGAAGCCATGTCATAGCAGATAGCAGAGCTCAGTGCAGACTCTTGCTCACCAGCTCCTGTCAAATTGTCTAGCCTGTGTCAGCAGAAACAAATTAATCTGCATGACTGGCATCCATACCAGTGGAACACTAAGAGCACCTTCCAAGCATGATCGTTGCCAGGGCCGCTGACTGGCTCCCATGCCAGTGACATGTAAAAAGCACCATTTGAGCGTGATTGTTACCAGTATCGCCTTACTGGGGCTTCTGCCGGTGGCATGTGAAAAACAACATTCGAGCGAGGTCATTGCCAGTACCGCTAGACTGGCTCCTGTGCAGGTGGCATGTAAAAAACACCATTTGAGCATGGCCTGACTGGCCCTTGTGCTGGTGGCACGGAAAAGCACCCACTACACTCTCAAAAGTGGTTGGCGTTAGGAAGGGCATTCAGCTGTAGAAACTCTGCCAGATCAGCTTGGAGCCTGGTGCAGCCATCTGGCTTGCCAGTCCTCAGTCAAGCCGTCCAACCCAAGCCATCATGGAAAGCGGACGTTAAATGATGATGATGATGATGATGGCGACGACGATGACGATCATCATGAAAATTGAAAGTTTTGTACAAGCAACTATAATTTTCTAATTCAAAATAGAGAACTACAATGGCTGTATGCCTAAGGTGTTGGACTACTAAGTACATCACACCATTGTTTTGTAGTCTTTTCAGTAAAGCACAACCTTGATGACTAAGTTTACCTGCCTGTCATGTTCCAATCCTATTTCATGGTTGAATAGTTGGTAATAAGAACATCTAATTGTAAAAGTAATAGCTTAAGAAAGAAAAATCGTGAGTGAGTAAAATTTTTTTAACCCATTAGCATTCAAACTGGCTACATCCGGCCTAAATATTCTACCTGTTTTATGTTCAAACCAGCCAGATCCAGACTCTCGCACCAACTCTATAATGTCCTTCTAAAAATAAGCAATCACAGCCAGAAAATCTCAAAACTACAAGATAATAAATGATGAATTCAAAACATTTTGAATAAATCAGCATTACATTTGACAATAATCTGAATGCTAAAAGATTAATAAATATGTAACAAGTATGTAAAGCAAAACTTTTTATTGATGAAAGTTTATGAAGAAATAATAGGCACAGGCATGGCTGTGTGGTAAGAAGTTTGCTTCCCAGCTACACGGCAACTTGGGCAAGTATCTTCTACTATAGCCTCAGAACAACCAAAGCCTTGTGAGTGGATTTGGTAGATGGAAACTGAAAGAAGCCTGTCGTGTGTGTATGTATGATACCCCGGTCTCGCGCCATTTCCGCTCTACCGGTCACTCTTTGCAACACCTGTCTGTGTTCGGATTATCCTTGTGCCGTGAACAGGGATTAGACTTCTCTCTTCGCTCCTTTGCGCCACATGGGCTCAACTCTCCTCCCCTCTCCTCTCTCATCCTTACACCTACTTCCTCCCACCTACCTCTCCCCTCTTGCTCTGACTCCTACTCTCCTTCTCAATTCTCTTCACTCCTACCCACCTTCTCCCTTCCTCGTCACCCCTCTCTCGTAACCCCACACCACCCCTACACAATCCAACCCCACCTTCCCTATCTGTCCCATCCCACCCTACCCCATCCTTTACATCCACTCCCATGTACCCCACCTCTACCCCCACCCTCCGCCTAACCCACACCCCACCCTTGCTTTCCCCACTCCCAACACCATCACACCACACACCACTATACCACACAAGACCACATCACATCACACACACACTAGCACTGACCACTTCCCAGCCCTGCATCCACACACACATACACACAAGCACACATCAAGGTCACCAGCCCTCTTCCACACGCACATACATCTGTTTTTTTTTTTCTACACCACCTGTTTTTGCCTTTTGTTTTTTTTGTGAATTCTCCCCCCTATATATATATTTATATATATGTATATATATGTATATATATGTATATATATATATATATATATATATATATATATATATGTCTTTGTGTTTGTTCTCCAAACTAACAGACAACCAGTGTTGGTGTGTTTATGTCCCTGTAACTTGACAGTTCAGCAAAAGAGAATAATTACCAGGATTGAAAAGAGAATAAGGACCAGGGTTGATCAGTTCAACTAAAATCCCTCAAGACAATGACCCGGCACGGCTGTAGTCCAATGACTGAAACAAGTAAAAGATTGGAAGGTTAAACAAATCAAGATTTAGCTTAGGTCTGTCATGAACCCTAGGATTTATAAGGCTTAAGCTTAATCCAATTTCCATGGAATATAAGTGACTGAGTTTACAACACTTTTCCCATGGATATCCCCTATGCCATATCACAGGGTTAACTTCATGTCTATTACTGGAACTTATTTATAGCTGAGTGAGCTGAAACAAAATGAAATGAAGTGTTTTGCTTAAGAACTCAGCATACTGCCCAATCTAGAATTGAAACCATGAACTCATGATCATGAATGCGGAGCCTTAACTACTAGTTCATAAGTGTTCAAAGACAAAAATTTAAGGCACTTTAAATATAAATTCCAATCATAAATGATATCAACAAATGATAGAGAAGTTGTTACTTATACGTGTCTTTTAAAATCAACTTCGACATTCCATTGCACACTCACTCATACTGTAGATTTAGTTATGTCTCAAATACTCTTTAATCTTGTTTTGTTGGGCTTCCTGTTGAGAGAAATGTTGGATTTCTTTAAAGGAATTGTGTATGACTTCAGTGCATTATTTCAGGGTCATTCTGCAAACCAGACAAACAAGCTTTCTCAAAGATGAAACAGGTTCTTATATAAGAAGTAATGATTTCATTATTATTCAGATATGAATGATGTTAAATGTTGAAAGTTAATCAAACACTAGGAAAATTTTACTGAGAAACGTTTTGTTAAATACCTTTGTGTTTCCATTCTTTGTATTTTTCAGGTTGATGTGTGTGTGTGTGTGTGCATGTACATACACACACCCACACACGTGTGTGTACATATATTACAACAGAGAACAAGGAAGAGTCATTTTTTGGGGTTTCTGTTTTTTTTTTTTTCATTTCTAAAGTGATGTCAACATAGACTTAATAACTCAAATGTTAGAGACCAATTTCAATAATTGGTACAATACAGTATTGGTACCATTTATAAGTTGGTATATCAAGCTGTAATTCCCAGATATTTATAAATTATTATATGCCAGTAATAGATTTACACTATAAGATTCTCTCTCTCTCTCTCTCTCTCTCTCTCTCTCTTTACACACACACACATATATCATCATCATCATTTAACGTCCGCTTTCCATGCTAGCATGGGTTGGACAATTTGACTGAGGACTGGTGAACCAGATGGCTACACCAGGCTCCAATCTGATAGGGCCCGCGGATCATGGAGTCTGATCTCACTTATGGCTATGATTTCTAGTTTATGTGACTTTGTCATTTAGGAGGTACCCTTGTTTCCAAGGAGACCCCAAGCCACGCGTATTCACACAATCAATCTTGAGCATAATCCTCATGTGAGTGTTTAAGTTCTAAAGATAGGAACAGAGAGTCACCGTTCGAAAGTTTTTTGTGTCTCCTCCTTCGGGTTTTCCTCGAAGAGATCACTGTACAGTTTTTTTGCCAGGTATTTTTGGTATTTGCCAACTGCCTTGGGAAAAATGGATTTTAGTGTGTGGTGCAGGGTTGGTGTTATGTGTAGTATTTTGATGTGTTCTGGCGGTGTTGTGTACGGGTGGTTACTGGTTTTTATGTCTTCGTTTGTTGTTTGTTTTTGTGTTGATGTATTCCATCAACACTGAGTTTTTTATGTTGATGGCAGTGAGCATTGTGTGTTTGTTTACTTTTGGGGTTTTGTTGCTGGTGTTGGTGTTGTGTGTGCTTGTGTTGGTGTCTGGAGTGTTTTCGGGAGTTGTGTATCTCCCTACTGTGTTGGTGTTTGCTTTTCTTTTTTTGCTCCTCTTCCTCCTTCCTTTTCTGGCTATTTGCCATTCCTCATTACTTTCGTCTTCCGACGAGAGTTCTGAGGAATCGGAAGGTGGTAAGGGCAAATTGTGAGCGTCTGTGAGTGGTTGTGTTGCTGTTGGCTGCTTGTTATTTGTGTGAAGTGTATGTAATATGGGGGAGGGGGAAACAGTCTTTGAATTTTCTTTTTTTTTCTTCTGTTTCTTCCCTTGTTGTTCTTGCAGTTGCTGTTGTCTTCTCAGTTGTTGGTGTTGCTGGTGTTTCTTTTGTTGTTGTTTTTGGTTTGCGGCAGTTGGGCAGTTCTTTTTGAGTTGTGCCTTGCTGCTGCATACATAACAGCGTGGCCGTCTTCCTTCCACCACTACATACAACTTGTGGTCCTCTGCCAGTTGAATATATGTGAGAATTTTTTGGGACTCCTCTTCAGTGATGTGGAGGAGGACTTCGAGTTTTTTCCCTTCCCAGTTTTTTTTTACCTCTGCAGCAGCAATTTCCAGTATATTTGCCTCCTCCATTTCGAGGTGTATGGCAGATACTATCCATTGCATCTCTACTTCTGAAGGCACATTTTCTATTGTCACCTTCGTCACTCTCTGTCCAAGATAACTCGGTATCATCACCAAGTCATCTGTGTGGAGAGAGAGTGTCGAAAATTGCTTCGTTATATTTTCACTCTGGAAGCGCACTTGAACAGTGGTGAACTTACGCCCCCAAGTAACAGGCTCTTGATGAGCCCATATAGGCTGAAGGCCTCGTTCGATTTTTTCGGTGGTAAAGTTATCCGTACGCTTGGTTTTGGTGTTGATGAGTTTGTATGTGATGTATTTCTTGTTTGTGCTTTCAATTATTTGTTTGGGAATGTGTAATTGTACGTTATCACCTTCTTTCGTAAGAAAGGATTTCGTGTCTTTAATTTGTTTTTGTTTGGGTGAATGTTAATATTGTTCTTTTTTGCTTTATTGCTTCTGCAAAATTTATTTTAGTGGTGCTGGCAGACATGTTTTTTGTAGCGGTTGTGATGTTGTTTATCTTGTTTTCGACAGTTCTGGACGGCATTGCGACGATTTTGTTGTATTTGTTGATGGTGGTGTTGGTACTGCCAGGTTCGAAGGTGGTGGTAGTGGCAGCAGAGTTTGTTGAAATAGTGGTGGTGTCGGTGTTGACGGCCGACGACCTTGCGTCCTTGTGATTGTTGTTGTTGTCACTGGTGGTGGTGGCAGGCGAGACTGCTGTAGCAGCAGAGTTTTTGGACGTGGTGGCGGTGGTGGTTTAGGCAGCAGCAGTAGACCCAGAGACATTGCTTTTCTCCACCTCCTGTCTGTATTCATGCGGAACGGCATTAGATTCCTTCGCCTCTGGCATTAGGGGCGGGGAAATCGGTCTCCTTGAATACCTTAACCATATTCGTTTTACAAAATATGGCAAGGATCGAGGAAAATTTTTTCAAACTTTTGGAAATAAAGCTTTAAATAGAGATATTTCCGATGAGAAAAATATATGGTCTCAAAGTATCTTGTGTTATACACAACTTGTACAAATAATAAAATACAAAATTAGACTTTTTACAGATGAAAAAGGCAACTTACATGGGAGCCGATGTGCCTAGCGTCCGTCCATGTGTAGATAAGATAGATAAGACAGACAGATAGATAGATAGATAGATAGATAGAAGGAAAGAGAAAGAGAAGGGGTATCCACCTTCCTATTCACCATTCATTTATTTATTTACATAGTCTTTTACCATTGTATTTGAATGGATTTAAGGATGGTGACCTCTTCAAAAAAAAAAACCCAAAAAAACATCACTGAAAGTCATTTTACTTTCTTTTTTTCTCCTTTTTCCCCTCTTTTTTCTCTTTTCCTCCTTTCTTTCTTCTTCCCTTTGAGTTATATTTAGAATATACCCCTTCCAAGCATTCATTTTTGGAAGGGGTATATTTCAAATATAACTCAAAGAGGGGGGAAAGAGAAAAAAGAGGGAAAAAAATGAAGAAAAAAGGAGGGAAGAGAGAAAGAAAGCAAAATGGGATCTTTTTTAAAATGGGGGCCACATTTTTCATTAACGAAACACTTTGAAACTTGGAACACTGGTAGAATGTGTCATATAAAACATCTTTTTCTCTTAGTCTTCTTTAAAAAAAAAAGAAACCCATAAGTTATTCCATGTTAAAGTTGTCGTATTTCTGTAATTTCAACCAATCACTGACGTCCATTCAGCCGATATACATTAAGTTCCGACTACATAAACAAACGATTCTGAAACAATAACCCTAACCGTACGGTTAGGGTTAGGGTTAAAGCAAATTTAAAATGAAAAAAGCAAATAAAACGAAGGTATGGAGATTAAATACGCTTTACATCGCTTAATCAGCCAAAGGAGTAAATGTAAACAACTGAATACTTGTCAGTGATTGGTTGAAATTATCGAAATAAGACAATTTTTTACATGAAATAAATTCGAATACAAAAATATTTTTCTGTTCCATAACACAAAATAGATAAGTATACGAAGTTTGAAAGTCTTTCCGTACCAAAAACACTACGTAAAACATTAATGAAAAATGTGGCCCCCGTTTTAAAATAGATCCGCAAAATGACTTTCAGTGATGTTTTTTGGGGGGGTGGGGGGTTGAAGAGGTCACCATCCTTAAACTCATTCAAATACAATGGTAAAGGACTAAGTAAATAAATGAATGAATGGTGAATAGGAAGGTGGATACCCCCTTCTCTCTTTCTCTCTTTCTCTCTCTCTCTCTCTCTTTCCCTCTACCCATCTGTCTCTCTATCTATCTATCTGTCTATCTATCTGTCTGTCTACCTACCTACCTGTTTATCTACCTGTCTGTCTACCTACCCATTGTCATGGAACCTCACCCCAAAAAACAAAAACAATGTTCTCTTCTACCCCCCCCCCCCAAAAAAAAATGTTTTATATAAATGAACTGAACCAGCTGTTTGTACATTCACAAAATTTTATTTGACAAGTTCTAGAAAGGAAGGAAAGCCATAATAATAATGAAGAAATAAAAGCATTTTTTTCTAATATTACGACGACTTTTTTCTCAATATTCAATTTCTGTACATCACACTAACACTCTATACATACATACATACATACATACATACATACATACATACATACATACATACATACATATATATATATATATATATATATATATATATATATATATATATATATATATATTATTTTCAACTGTTATATATTTTATATTTTCCCTTTAATTTTTATTTTTTAATTTTTATTTTATATTTTATATTTTATTCTTTATCTCTTATTTTTATTATTTTTTAGTTCTTATTTTATTTCTTATTTGTTACATTATTAATGTGGGTGCTATTATTTCCTATCACTATTATACTATATTACTACGGTCGAAATGCCCCCAATACTCTGTATTTTGAATTTTAACGTCCAACCCTCCCTCTCCCATATACTTTATTTCCCTTTTCTTGTTGACATGTTTAATTATTCATTCATTAAGGTCTTCTATGTTATAATTACCCTTTCCACTTCCTTCACCCTTCTTCATCTAGATAAGTGTATGTAGATAAGTTAGTACACTTAGGTTGACCACTCACCACAAGAATATCATGTTTCAAATTCATTCTGGCCTGACACTACTTATTTACGACCCACCACTGATATAGGCAGACACAGCTCATATATATCTATCCCTTACGACCTTTAAGATCTATGTATCTATATCTATTTATCGCTTTATCTTCTACATTTAGATTTTTCCTCACCACCCTTCGCCAACCCGCCTATATAGCTTAGATGTATCTTACTTGACTATCCAGATTTTCTCTTATTGTTTCTTAGATTACCCACCCCACCGATTTGACTCCTTTTATGTTTTACTTTATTTTAGTTTTATTTTTGTATGAATATCTGTATTATTTTTTCTTCTTAGTATTTTATATTCCTATTTTATTTTATATTATTATTTCATTTTTGTTATGTTATTTTATTGTATTATTTTTAACCACCAACTTAACACTACACACTGAATTGTGGCAAGGTAATGGACGGATTCCGGGGTACCGAGAAAATTATGTATAAATATATCAAATTAGGAATTCTACGAGGTATAGTACAATGCAAAATACCAAACGGAACCTCACCTCTTATATTTCATCTTTCTTCCTCCTTAAACGCCTATGTGATATAATTCTTGGGAGAGAATACATTTGCGGTTGAAGATAGCTTTATATTGTCAATTATACACTGATGTAACAACTATAAAGCTTGAAACACGTGTACCGCAGAATCCTTTGTGTTTTTGTTTTTATTTTTGCATTTACAATATATATATATATATATATATATATATATATAAGCAATGTTAATTCTCTAAATGAAGTATTAACAGTAACTGCACGATAAAGTGTAGTATATTGCCACTTAAGTGTGGCTGACCCCTAGGGGTGGATGTTACTGTTGCTTTTAGCCCCAGGAGGACATCTCCTCCAGCTGGCTTATCGACACACTACTGTGTCCTGTTTGCGAAGGGAAGTTATCCCTCCCATCATGATCTGTAGCAGATCATGCTACAGATCATGATGGGAGGGATAACTTCCCTTGGCAAACAGGACACAGTAGTGTGTCGATAAGCCAGCTGGAGGAGATGTCCTCCTGGGGCTAAAAGCAACAGTAACATCCACCCTAGGGGTCAGCCACACTTAAGTGACGATATACTACACTTTATCGTGCAGTTACTGTTAATACTTCATTTAGAGAATTAACATTGCTTGTTTTCACCTTTTCGATATCAGTGAAGAATTTCACTGGAAAAGTAGATATAAGATTGCCAGGATTTTATCTCTCTCATCAAAGATCAGTGGCTATCGAACGCCGACGAAGGGAAATAACCCTGAAACCCGGGTCCGTTCGTGCTACAGATCATGATGGGAGGGATAACTTCCCTTGGAAAACAGGACACAGTAGTGTGTCGATAAGCCAGCTGAAGGAGATGTTCTCCTGGGGCTAAAAGCAACAGTAACATCCACCCTAGGGGTCAGCCACACTTAAGTGACAATATACTACACTTTATATATATATATATATATATATATATATATATATATATATATATATATATTCACTTATATTAGATTATACATTACAGATTACGTGTTATTTAGTACATCATTAATTATTAAGAATGGAGCTCGCCTCTTTGAGCTGGGAAATGAATGGAATTCCTAGTGTGTGTCTTGTTGTGGCTAATTCCTCCTTTTAAAAAATGGGGAATAGGCCTGGGTGTATTAAAAAAATTTTTTTTATCATATTGGTGACTACAAGAGATTATATTGCTCATGTTTTGGGTTTATTACACCTCTTCAGCAAAGCACTATTATCATCATCATTTGACAGGATCCGATGGGGCCATAGACTGCACCATGTTCCAGTATCTGCATTAGCATGATTTCTACAGCTAGATGTCTTTCCTAATGCCAACCACATTACAGTATGTACTGGATGCTTTTTATATGCCACCAGCGTCATTGAGGCTGCCATGCAGCTTGCAAAACTATAAGTCCCAAGGTGCATGTGGTGGTGGTGGTGGTGGGATACTTTTTGCTACATGAGATAAAGTATGAGAGAAAATGGCCAGAGCAGAACAGGTTTCTTGCTGTAAAAGTACTGCATGATTATAGTTTCTCTTTTGTTTTCTTTTAACTATAAATGTTTCTCTTTTTTATTTCAGTTTGTCATCTATGGGTTCTTCCAGTGTGTTGATGCCTTCCTTTTCATCTTTACATTCCTTCCACTGCGGATATGTCTAGCTTTGCTCAAACTTTTAACCCATCCTTGTGGTTTTTTTATGTATGGGTGAGTAGAAACTTTTATTGTGTGTATGTTTGATTACAGGTCCCTGTTTTCAAATATTCATTTCATTCATTCATTTTCATTTGGAACCTGATGCAGCTCTGTAGCTCATCAGTCCTTGTCAAACCATCCAACTTATGCCAGCATGGAAAACAGATGCTAAGTGTTGATGAGGATTTTAGGTGTGTGTGTGTGTAAAATGAATAAAGGAACTAGAAATAATATTTATTCTTTTATTTGTTTCAGTCATTTGACTGCGGCCATGCTGGAGCACTGCTTTCAGTTGAACAAATCAACCCCAGAGATTATTCTTTGTAAGCCTAGTACTTATCCTATCGGTCTCTTTTGCCGAACCGCTAAGTTAAGGGGATGTAAACACGCCAACATCGGTCGTCAAGCGCTGATTGGTGGGGAGGACAAATACAGTACACAAACATATACACACGCACACACACACATTATCATATACATACATATATATATATATATATATATATATATATATATATATAATATACACACGACGGGCTTCTTTCAGTTTCCGTCTACGAAATCCACTCAACAAGTCCTTGGTCGGCCCAAGGCTATAGTAGAAGACACTTGCGCAAGGTGTCACGCAGTATGACTGAACCTGGAACCATGTGGTTGGTAAGCAAGCTACTTACCACACTGCTATGCCTGCACCTTTATATATATTCAACATTTTTAAAACATGTTTTTTGCAACATTTAAACTGAAATCAACATGCGATGCTTTTCTCAAAACAGTAAAATCTGGCTTCCTCTGTTATAAAATTAAATAACCAGTTATTCGGATGGAATCTTAAGCCACTATTTTTATCATAATTGTTTGTGCACAAGCATGGCTGTGTGATAAGAGGTTTGCTTCCCAACCATGTGGTTTTGGGTTCAGTTCCATTGCATGGTACTTTGAGCAAGTGTCTTCTACTACAGACTCAAGCTGAGCAAAGCCTTGTGAGTGGATTTGGTAGATGGAAACTGAAAAGAAGCTCATTGTATGTCTTACTATTTTCCCTGTCATATGGAATTGGTGTCCTTCATTTCCAATCTTCCATGAAAACATGTCAGATCATGGGGAAATATTCTTATTTGAAAACAAGTGAGGGTTGATCACAGAAAATCTGCCTGAACAAATCCTGTCCAAACCATGCAAGCATGACAAAGTGGACATTAAAACAATGATGCTGATGATGGTTTATAATGCAAGGAAAAATAAAGGAAAATAATTATATAAGTTTATAATTTTTGTAATGTTATGTTCTTGTAAAAAAAAGTCAGCTTGTGTCCATAGCCTAAACACTCCATTGGAAATTAATATAATTATTAATCGTTAGTAAGGACACCTCATTTCATTATGTAACCGTAATATACTATCAAGTAAAAGTGGCGAGCTGGCAGATGCTGGGCAAAATGCTTAGCAGTACATCGTCTGTCGTTACATTCTAGGTCTGAATTCTGCCAGGGTTGATAAAATAAGTACCAGTTGAGCATTGGGGTCGATTTGGGGAGTGGATTTGATAGATGGAAACTGAAAGAAGCCTATTCTGTCTGTGTGTGTGTGTGTGTGTGTATTGGCAGACAGTCAGTCATAAGAGCAAACACAAAAAGGCTACATTTTAAAAGACCGAAAAGTTAGAATATCAAAAGCTTGACAGCTTGAAAGATCAAAAACTCAGAATACCAAAAACCATGAAAAAAACTCTGAATTTTGAAATATTTTTCCAGTAAAATAAGAAAAACAGTCTTAGAAAAAAACCCCAAAAAAACATTGACATAGTTTTAACCCTTTTACTGCAGACAGCAGATATATCCATTCAAAATGTCATTGCTCTTATCTGTGGAAAGTTGTTTTTATATACCAACCTACCTTTTGTTGAGGAATGTCATGTTTGAAACCATTTTCTATTGAGATATATCAAGTTTATTGAGGCCATGTGATTTGTAGAAAATCTCAACTCTGTTTTTTGCGGGGAGGGGTCTTTTTTTTCTTTCTTTTTTCCATTTTTGTAAATATTTGACATTATTACTGAAATAATTATGAAATTTTATTTTGCAGTGAAAGAATTAAAAAGGAGTTTATGTGAGGAACATGTAATTTATTTACTTAGATAAACTGTGTTTTCACTTCTGTCTTCCATATATCTCTGCAACACAATTTTTTTTCTATCAAATATTTCCATTATTTAAATACTCTTGAATACATTCTTTTATTTCATTACAAATATAAATATGAATGATCAGAAGAATGAACTTTAATGGCTGCTGTACTGGTTATATGTAAAATGCACCCATTACACTCTTGGAGTGGTTGGTGTTAGGGAGGGCATTCAACCCTAGAAACCATGCCAAATCAGACTGGCAAATCAACTTACCGGTTCCAGTCAAACCATCTAACCCATGCCAGCATGGAAAGCAGACATTAAATGATTATAATGATGAAATTAGTCCTTGCATTCAACCCTCTCTCGTTCAATCTTATTTTCCTTCGCCTCCATTCTTCCACTATAGTCTATCGAAATTCAACCTTTTGACCATTTGTATACTCTTTTACTCTTTTACTTGTTTGAATCATTTGACTGCGGCCATGCTGGAGCACTGCCTTTAGTCGAGCAAATCGACCCCAGGACTTATTCTTTGTAAGACTAGTACTTATTTTATCGGTCTCTTTTGCCGAACCGCTAAGTTACGGGGACGTAAACACACCACCATTGCTTGTCAAGCGATGGTGGGGGACAAACACAGACACACAAACACACACACACACACATATATATATATATATATATATATATATATACACACATATATACGACGGGCTTCTTTCAGTTTCCATCTACCAAATCCACTCACAAGGCTTTGGTCGGCCCAAGGCTATAGTAGAAGACACTTGCCCAAGGTGCCACGCAGTGGGACTGAACCCGGAACCATGTGGTTGGTAAGCAAGCTACTTACTACACAGCCACTTGTATTGAAAAGAATAAAGAAGGAAAATATTCAATAATGAAAGAACTTAAAGAATGGAAATATTCTTTTCTACTCTAGGCATAAAGCCTGAAATTTTTGGGGAGTGGGGGGGGGGCAGTTGATTAGATTGACCCAGTATGCAACTGGTACTTAATTTATTGACCTCGAAAGGATGAAAGGCAAAGTCAACCTCGGTGGAATTTGAACCCAGAATGTAAAGACAGACAAAATACTGCTAATCATTCCACCTGGCTTGCTAATGTTTCTTATTTCTTTATTGACAAGAAGGGACTAAACATAGAGGGGACAAACAAAGACAGACAAAGGGATTAAGTCGATTACATCGACCCCAGTGCGTAACTGGTACTTATTTAATCGACCCCGAAAGGATGAAAGGCTAAGTTGACCTTGGCGAAATTTGAACTCAGAACGTAGCAGCAGACGAAATACCGCTAAGCATTTCGCTAATGTTTCTACCAGCTCACTGCCTTGAAGACTGGAAATATGAAAAAAAAGAAGAAAATATCAGGTCTAGGTGTAGGCCTGACTATGTGGTTAAGAAGCTCTCTTTGTAACTACATGGTTTGGGGTTCAATTCTACTGCATGGAACCTTGGGTAGGTGTCTTCTACTATAGCCTTACATTGACCAATGCCTTGTGAGTGAATGTGCTAGACAGAAACTATGCAGAAGCCTGTTGTGTACAGAATATGTGTATGTCTTCATGGATCTCTCCACACATGCACACATTGCTTGCTGACCAGGGTTGGTTTATTTACATTCCCATAACTTAATGGTTTCGACAAAAGAGACTAACAGATTAAGTACCATACTTATAAACATAAGTACTTAGAGATGCTGCATTCAACTAAACCCTTCAAGGCCCAATGACTGAAACAAGTAAAAGATTTATGTTCTCACTTACACCTTTGATATTATATCCCTGCAATCAACAATTTTTAAAGTAATTATATTATGATGTTTCTTAAATAAACTCCCTTTTGAAACTGTATATTTCTTTTAAGGCCATATTTATCATTATTTTCCCTATAATATTTCAGAATTCAGAGTTTTTGATCTTTCAGTATTATGGTACTTAATATTCTGAGTTTTTGGTCTTTCAAACTATTGATATTCTGATTTTTATGTTTTTTTTATTTTTTTTATTTTTTGTACTTGCTCATCATGTTCAGCCTTTTTGTGTTCACTGTTATTACCCAAAACCATTTAATTTATAAATCCATTGTTATAATACAAAGGTAAAGGTCTGCAAGAATTATATTCCCTGAGGAAATGTCTGAACTTGCAGTTCTTACTGATTATTTTCTCTCTCCTAAAGATAAATAACCATGTAGCTCCTTCACAAGAATCTGCTTGTACCTTCTCCTCTCCCTTCCTCCCTCTTTCCCTCCTCTCTACCTGTGGTTCTCAACCATGTTTTACCTATGGACCCCTTTTTCATTACTATTTTATTCTGGAGGATCCTCATTGCCATTCAATTTAAAAACTACTTTTATAGATACTTCTTTCAAAATTCCTATTTTGTTACACATTAACTTGTATAGATTGAACCATGTTAAACATTAGAGAAATAAACCTAGCTGTTTCTTACAATACATACATTTAAATGAAAACTGTACATAGGTCCTCAAAATACTACTGTGGATCCCCAATTTACTATTTTGCTAGCATGGACCCTCCAAAATCTTACATGGATCCCCAGGGGTCATATGAACACTGGTTGAGAACCACTACTCTATATCCTCATCTCCTTGCATCTCCTTGCATAAATGCCACTGGGGTTTTTATAGTCTTCCAAGCTGCATGGCAGACTCACTAGTGCCAGTGGTATGGAAAAAGCATGTAGTATACATTGTAACATGGTTGGTGTTAGGAAGGGCTGGATGCTCTTCCTAAGCAGACACTGGAGCATGATGTGGTTCTTGGACCCATTGGATTCTGTCAAACTCTCCAACCCATGCCAGCATGAAGCACAGACGTTAAATGATGATGTGATTTTAAACATTTGATCAGCTTTTTGGGTCATTTGCACTTTTGATTTTTGAATCCGACCAAAGTTTATCTAGAATTGCTGTGTTGTAGTCAATTTGCTTGACTTGGTGTGTATCATGTTGGTTGGGTCTGGCTTGCTTTTGAATTGAATATTTTGATAAATTTAGGATTTAGAAGTTATTTTGAATTAAGTAGTTAACATTTTGGAAGTTGAATTTGTAAGTTGCTCTAAGATAAATGATCTAAATTGAATGATTTAAGTTTGTTAATGGTTTTAGGTTAAGTGTAGTATGAGTATGGGAGATCCACTGTAATAATTTCAGCTTTCTACTAATGTCTACAGTATCCTTTACCAACATTGTTAATACCCTTGTTCACATTTTTTATTGATTGTTCTTTTATTGTTGTTTTTTTTTTGCTTTTGCAGATCCAGGAAAATATTAGAGCCTTCTCAGACATGCGATATCCTCAAGGGCATAATCATAGTGCTAAGTTGTTTCATCCTCAACTATTTGGATATCTCAATGATGTATCACATTATACGTGGCCAAGCTGTATTGAAGCTCTACGTATTTTATAATATTGTTGAGGTAACTAACCACTACTTTTTATATTTTATGATGGCTGAGTTTGAGATCACAAAATATCTATTCCTCTTCAAGGTTACTTGGTTCAATTTAAGGCCTCCTGATTCTAAATTCAATGTTTTGACAGACTTTGCTATGAGAACTAGGTTATCAATATACAAAAGTTCCTGAGAACTGAGTCTTGATGAGTGCTTCATTCCTTAATAAATTCATTGTTCCCACTTTGTTAATGTATACAGCTGAAGCCATTCATCTGCAACAAGTTTTCTTAGTAACCAACAAAGTACAGAACATGTACCACTGCCAAAGGCCAACTCACTAAATGCTGTATAGAGTGGCTTGCTCTTAGCTAGGAATGTCTCCTATAGTTGTCTCACTTGGAAGTGACTATTGTTGGCACAATGACTCAGTACAAACTGTCTCAGTATGATGTCTCAGTACAAACTGAACTGCTGCTTATTCAAGTTCATTCTCTTCCTAATTATTTGTGCTATAACTTTTTTTGCTACAGTCATAATTTGTCCATCAATTTGATACTGCTGCAGTTGTTTCTTTTAAGAGCACCTCCTTTGCCTTTGTAGTAGTTGACTAAGAGACTGCTATGCCAGTCATTGGGAATACACTTCTTTGTATTACCCATTTGATTATGCAAGCGAGCAAATTATCTCCTACTTTGCTGGATATTTTTCAGCATTTCAGCAATCCTCCCAGATGGTCAGATATTTTCTGTACCTTCATATTCTTAATGGCCCCATCTTTGACTGTATTGCTATCAACTTCAGTAGCTGGTCCCACTATTGGGACCCCTCCCCCACTTCTTATTTCTCTCTTTTATGTATTCTCCTCATTTAGCAACTTCTCAGATTAGCGTTTTTATACCTTTTTCTTCTTGACATCAGTGAGGGTGAATGCACTGCTATCATTTATACACACACTTTTACTTTTATTTTTAGTTTTATGAAAAAAATTTTGCATAAATTTTTCCATGCTATGGGCACAGGTGTGGCTGTTGGTGAGAAGCTTGTTTCCCAACCACATAGTTCTTGGTTCAGTTCCAATGTGGCACCTTGAGCAAATGTCTTCTACAATAGCCCAGGCTGATCAAAGACTTGTGATTGGATTTGGTTGACAGAAACTAAAAGAAGTTCATCTTGTGTGTGTGTGTATAAATATAGCAATATCTATATATTAACAGAACAGGCTCACACAGAGTACAAAGACACAAATTTCAGGGGAGAAAGTATGGTTTTACAGGTCCAACAGCTGTTTCTGGGGGTTTGGAATTAGGCATTAATGTTGACGAGAGTAGTTTTCAAAAAGTCATGGATGTGCAACTAATAGTGGAAGCATATAAACATTAGGTAAATCCAGTCAGCGTATTCAGGGTGGAGACATAAGTACCTAACATTTCAAATCATAATGCAGGGAAATTTAAAAGTAAAATGTGTGAAGAGGAAAGCCAATAGAAGTAAGTGGAGTAAAGAAGTAGGTGGCTTGAGGGGCATGTGGGGAGTGTTGAAGCAAGGAAGGGCAAGAAGAAGGAGGGGTGAGTAATTAGGGTATTGAGAGAAGTAGAAGTAGAATCAGGTGAGTGAGAAAGTGCAGGATGGGTAGTATTGTGAAGGACGGTCGTTGTTGTTGAGTTTGACAGCAGGTGTTAATAGTTGGGGGTGGGGCTGTAGAACTGAGAAAGATAAATATATATATATATATATATATATATAATTTATATAGATAGGGTGATAAATTGAATATTAATTCAATTTAAAACCAAGTGGCCTTGCATATAAAAAAATCTGAAAATTCAGAAAAAATTGTATTACACGTGTATAAGGGATGACCACTAGGTGGATATCCAATATGCTAGAAAGAGGTCATCAACGACCCAACCACAAAGAAAAATAATGTTCTCCAGAAAAACTTCGCAAAACACCAGAACAAGACAAAAGAAGAAATATACAGAATAAAGAATTAGTTGTGTACTGCAGTTTCAAACATTACATCCCTTATACACACACACACAACACAAACAAGCACATATACACACACTGTAATACTTTTTCCTGAGCCATTCCTATGTCTTTTACCTTACACCTCAAACTGATATTTATCATTAACCATTCCTCCATTCTTGTTCACCATTTACTACATACAGCTCTACCTCCAACTCTAACCACCTGTCACTCTTACCAACCTACACTTCCCAATCCTGTGTCTGTATTCTCTCTTATACTCGTCTTCTTGTACCTTGAGAGTACACCCTGACACCTCTTTACCACCATCTTTGTCTCTCTTTCCAACCACTTCCATCTGCCTTTATATAATGCAAAGTAGCCATATCTCATCTATAACAAAATACCTCTTCCTGTCCCTCTATTATACTTTTGCCTCTCAACACTTGTCATAAAGCCACAACCCTCTCTACTGCAGTTTCACTCAGCTGAGGGAGCTTTTTTCTTTGTCTTGCATTCCATAAGCTCTGTAAAGTATTGGGTGACAGTGTCAGCAGTGATATGTATAAATAGGTTATCACCAGTTCAAATATGCTTCAGGCATATTCAAACCTGTAAACCTGTACTAAAACCATTCAATGTGTCTTGTCATGGATAAAATTCCTCTCTGTAGACAAATAGTGTAAATACATTTTGTAAAGTGGTTGGTGTTAGGAAGAGCTTCCAGTCATAGAAACCAGCCAAAGCAAACGTTGGAGTTTGATATAGTTCCTTAGCTCATCGGATCCTGTCAAACTGTCGAACCCATTCCAGCATGGCAGGTGGATGTAAAATGATGATGATAATGATGATGATACATTCACTTTTGCATTGAATTTCACTCACAAAATTTTCTTTGTAGCACAGGGTTTCAATGTCATTATCTATTATAATCTGTGACATGGTTGAAAATGTGTGTTGTAGAGTTAACAGCTGTCGTATTAGGTTGCCTTTGAAAAAGCAGCTGGTCATAAAATCTGTTTTCTAATTACATGTGTGTGTTAATATTTGAAATAGTTCAAGATTTATTACACTCTCTGATTTACTTACTTCTAGTATTTGTCTGAGTTGTTCAAATGCTTGTGGTATGCATGAACTGACTCTCTCCACCCAATTGACATTGCCTGTGAAGGTGCACTGTGCACCATACAACAGATGTCAAAGTGACAGCAGAGCAATGTGAAATGAAGTGTTTTGCTCAAAAAACAAAATGCACTGCCCAGTCCTGGAATTGAACCTATAATTTTATGATTGTAAATGCAACACTCTAACCACTAAGCCTCATGTCCTTACCACTAAAGAAATAGTAAATCAACTATTACACTCATAAGACTGGTATAACAGTTGATTGACAGTGAACTTCTGGAATAGGTTTCCCTATGTTATGGAGAAGGAAAAGGTCAAGGTATTTTTTGTCCAAAAATATTTTAAGTTATTGCATTTTACCCCTTCATTTCCATGCCCTTTTTCAGTAAATTTTTACTGAAACTTTTCCCTATGAAAAAAATTAAATGTGTAAAATTGAAAAGGTGTCAAATTAAAAAGGTGTAAAATTAAAAAGGTATAAAATTAAAGGTGTAAAAAAATTAAATGTTTTGGACAAAAATATTCCTTGCTCTTTTCTTTGTGCATATAGTAGAAAGGATTATTATTGCTATTATTAAGAAGGCAGTGAGCTGGCAGAAATGCTTAACAGTATTTTGTCCATCGCTACATTCTGAGTTCAAATTCCGCCAAGGTCGACTTTGCTTTTCATCCTTTTGGGGTCAATAAATTAAGTACCAGTGAAACACTGGGGTCGATGTAATTAACTAGTCCCCTCCCCCAAAATTTCAGGTCTTGTGCTTTTAGTAGAAAGGATTATTATTATTATTAAGGCATATTTACAGAAGATTTGCGTTCAAATCCCATGGGCAACCTTTGGCTTTTCCTATCCAAAGGGTTTTTTAACCCCAATATTTACACACTATCATTTTTAGCTTTTTCTGCCTTCAGTATCACTGTTTCTAACTATAATTATTTCACATTCTCTTGAAGCTTATAAATTTTAATGATGTCAACAACTTATACTATTCTGTTTTATTTTATTGCAGCTGGCAGATAAATTATTTATTGGTATTGGACAAGATTTCCTTGACTCTCTCTTCTGGAGTGCAACTGAACCTAGAGGAAGGAAAAGGGAACATATTGGAGTCCTTGGTCACCTTATTTTAGCTATTTTTTATGTTAATATCCTTTTGATGAAATGAATTATGTTAATGAACATAGTGTTGAGTCATGATTATTAATAGATTAGTATACCTGTTTTATAACTGTTAGTATACCTGTGTACTTCAACTACATCTATTTGTGCTATTTAAAATACACACATGCATATATTTTCTACAAATATGCAAGCCTACATAAATATATATGTATAAGTCTATAGATACGTATAAACACAGTTTTTGTTTTTTTTAATTCTCCCACAGAGTATACATAGAAAGAAACTAGACTAACAAGTTTGCTCTAAACTCACTTCCTCATTACATATATCATCTCTACATGTGTTTCAGTGACAAATGTAAGACTAAATTACATAAGGTTAGTCTTAAACAATTCAGCCTTAAAATCGTCACTGGAACACAATGTAAGGATGCTGTAAGTGAATGATTTTAGAACAAACTTCCCAGTTTTTGTCTTTTACACATTTATTTATGTATGTATGTGTGTCTGCTTGCCTGTGTGTCTCTCTGTCACTGTATCAACCAGGCTGTGGGATGTTGTTAAACACCACTGGTCACAGTGTACTTCCTTGCATTGTTGTAGCTTTTGAATGATGCTATCTTACTGGATAGGAAGGCAGGCCAACATTCCATCACAGGGTTACACATTTTCAGCAGAATGGACTGAAACAGTGTGAAATGAAGTGTTTTACTCAAGAAGACAATGCACTGCCAGTTTGGGGATTGAAATCATGATCTTGCAATTGTGAGTGCAACACCTTAACCACTAGGCCATGCACCTTCAGTGTTTGTGTGTGTGTGTGTTATATGTTTGAGTATCTTTCAAACCAAATATAAAGATGAAGTGTGTGTGTGTACATATGCATACATACTTACTCACACACTATGGGCTTCTACACAGTTTCTGTCTACCAGAATTGCTCACAAGTCAGTCTAATTAAAGTGTTAGCACTTAACTTTTGAGTTTATCAACAAAATATTTGTGAGGCAAAAGATACAATATGAATTTTTATAGCATTTGTTTTATCCCAATTTTGTTTTACCAGATAAGTTTTTCATAATATGAGGATTTCATTAAACACTTTTTAAAACTTCTTTTGTAAATGTTCTTTTAAAATATCTGCATCTTTATTATATGACCATCATCCTTTAATGTCAGTTTTCCATGCTTGCATGGGTTGGATGGTTTGACCAGAGCTGGCAATTCGGAGAACTGTGTCAGGATCCAGTCTGATTTGGCTTGGCTTCTACAGCTGAATGCCCTTCTTAATGCCAACCACTTTACAGTGTGTGCTGGGTGTTTTTAACATGGCACCAGCACAGGACTCTTGCAGGCCAATTCCTCTTCATCGGGGGAGTGACCTTATGATATAAAATGATATGAAATAGTTTTCATGAAAGTTGTCTCAGGATTTTTCATGAGAATCTTAGGCACAAAGACATAGTCATGGCTGTGTGGTTAAGAAGCTCGTTTTACAACCACATGATTTTGGGTTTAGTCCCACTGCTTGGCACCTTGAGCAAGTTACTTCTACTATATAGCCCTGGGTCAACCAATGCCTTGTGAGTGAATTCCATAGACAGAAACTGTGTGAGAGCCCATTGTGTGGGTGTGATTCTTTTATTTATTTATTTATGCTACATGGCAGTGAAACATGGGCTGTAACTGCTGAGGACATACGTAAGCTCGCAAGGAATGAAGCCAGTATGCTCCGTTGGATGTGTAATGTCAATGTGAATACCCGTCAGAGTGTAAGTATCTTGAGAGAAAAGCTGAACATTAGAAGCATCAGTTGTGGCGTGCAAGAGAGACGATTGCGCTGGTATGGACATGTGGTGAGAATGGAGGAGGATAGCTGCGTGAAAAAGTGCCACACCCTAACAGTTGAGGGAACCCGTGGAAGAGGTAGGCCCAGGAAGACCTGGGCTGAGGTGGTGAGGCAAGACCTTCGTACATTGGGCCTCACCGAGGCGATGACTACGGACCGAGACCTTTGGAAATGTGCTGTGCGTGAGAAGACCCGGCAAGCCAAGTAAGATCGTTGCCAGTGCCCCTGGACTGGTTCTTGTGCGGGTGGCACATGAGATGCACCATTTTGAGCGTGGCCGTTGCCAGTACCGCCTGACTGGCTCCTGTAGGATTTTCGAGCGAGATCGTTGCCAGTGCCCCTGGACTGGCTTGTATGGGTGGCACATAAAAGACACCATTTCGAGCGTGGCCGTTTTCATGCGGGTGACACGTAAAAGCACCCACTACACTCTCTGAGTGGTTGGCGTTAGGAAGGGCATCCAGCTGTAGAAACTATGCCAAATTAGATTGGAGCCTGGTGTTGCCATCCGGTTTCACCAGTCCTCAGTCAAATCGTCCAACCCATGCTAGCATGGAAAGCGGACGTTAAACGATGATGATGATGATGATGATGATGATTTATTTTTTTGGAACAAGGATCTTGAAGCATATGCTGAGACCCCTTTCGGTCATGACTGACCATGGGGTTGTGCCTAGAAAGTCACCCACCCAGACACAAGTCTGAGCAAGGTTGTTTATGGAAGACCAGCAGTTGCCCATGCATACTGGCCTCCCCTCTCCACGCCACCAGTGTTATCCAAGGGAAAGGCAAAAGCCGATACAGCTTGGCACCTGTGACATTGCAACTCATTTCTACAGCTGAGTGAACTGGAGCAATGTGAAATAAAATGTGTTGTTCAAGAACACAACACGCAGCCCAGTCCATAAGCTCGATGCCCTAACCTCACGATCGTAAGCTAGACGCTCTAACCACTGAGCCATGCGCTTTCACATATACAGCAACAAATAATAACATAAATATATGATGTCAACATATGTGTGTGTGTGTGTGTGTGTGTGTGTCTGTGTTTGTTCCCTAGCACCACTTGACATCAGTATTTGTTTGTTTATGTTGCCATAACTTAGTGATTCAACAAAAGAGACTGATAGAATAAATACTGGGATCAGTTTGTTTGACTAAAACCCTTCATGTGGTGCCCCAGCATGGCCGTAGTCCACTGATTGAAACAAATAAAAAGTAATTGATAAAAGTTGTCTTAAGATTTTTATGAATGAATTTTATATACATTCTGTAGTTTTGTTCTACAATATATATTTATATAAATAAGATTAGTGGATGAATAGCCGGAAGGTAAATAATAAAATCTATTAGGATTAAATTCTTGGAGACAAATAGATATTGAAAAAAAATAAACAAGAAAATAGTTAAAAACAGCCTTAAAAGAATGGGAATTTAGAGAGAAACTATATAGAAATAAGCATGCTGCAAAGCATATTTAGGAAACATGAAAATATAAATGAATTTATTACTTTATTTTAAACATTGAAATCAGATTTGAGATCACTGAAAACTTTTAAAAGTTCCTAACTCTTTAGCATTCAGATTACTCTATCAAATGTAATGCTTACTTGTTCACATTGTTTTGAATTAATCATGCTTTATCTCATACCTTCAAGATTTTGATAATATGACTGTTTATTTTTAGAATGACATTGTAGGGTAGATGCAAGAGGCCAGATGTGGCCAGTTTGAATATAAGCAAGCAGAATATTTGGGCTGGATATGGCTGGTTTAAAAGCTAAAGGGTTAAAGTGCTGTTCTTGTGTCAACAATACACACATTTTGTTTACTATCAAATATTTCCTTATCTATCTGTACTTCTTCACAGCATCCTGATTCTAGTCCAGGCTACGATTTTAAATGTAGCTTTCAATTCTCATAACAAATCTCTCCTTATCATTATGATGTCTAACAATGTAAGTTAACGTACATATATATTTTTCACTTACAACTTGACATATTTTTAATGTTATATCTCAATTGTGCAATGCCCTTATCTTTTCCTTTACATTGAAGCAAAAACAAAAAATATGTTTCGTAAGTTAACACGCTATCTCTGCTTTATGTGACCATAATCAAGGTATTCAACTATGATCATCATTGTGTAATACTGTTGCTGAGCAAGTTACATAAGTCTACTTGCTCTAGTTTTCCTGACTGACTTATAAGCAAGCCTTGTACTTTATAGTACTTTACAGCTCGAAGGTCATTCAGCTGTAAAATCAATTTCTCCGGCATAAAAACAACAACAAGCTAACAAAAAATAAAAACCACCCACTTTAAACAAGTATATGAAAATCAATGTATAATAATTAAAAACATGTTAAAACAAATTGAGTAACATATAATTTGGAGAAGATTTTAATTATACTGCATAAATTAAGTCTGCAAAACTTTGTCTACTTTTCAGGGAGACAGGTTTGCTGTCTGGATTACAACTGTAAACTTAATATGTGTATTCATATATATATATATAGTTCAAATTTACAGAAAAAAAAGACAAAGACAGGTGTGGTAACAACAAGTAGGTGTATTAGTTTGACGCTTGGGAAGAATGGAAGTCTTTGACATTTTGAGCCTCCGGTCTTTAACAGAAAGGATTGAGAGGAGAGAAAAAAGGAGAGAGAATGAAAAGAAATGGAGAAAAAATGTGTAGGGATTAACGGTTCAGCATAATATAACCCATGCCAGCATGGAAAGTAGACGTTAAATGACGATGAGAGAGATACCTAACCGACATGCATTTTTTCCTGGCTCTCTTGTCTTTTATCTTTTACTCTCTGTTACCTTTTTTCCATTCTTCCTTGAATGTCAACTTAGTGAGATCAGTTGTGAATGTCCCTTGAACTCTTGTTGTTTTTTGATATATTGCTTCCCAACCACATGATTTCAGGTTCAGTCCCACAGCACTTGTCAGCTTGCTGTGTTTTTTAAAAAGCAATTTAAAATTAACTATTATAACTTTTATTGAGGTGCATATTATATAAAAAGGGGGCGTTGTATGGGACGACCTAGATGAGATATATAAAAAGCTCACTTCGCCATTATGTGTTTCTGGGTTCAATCTCACTACACATTAATGGTGACTTAGCAATATAACAGGCTAGTTTATGGTTGTCTGTGATCCAATGTATCCTGCATTGTTTACCACAGTATGGTACTTGGGGTAAATTTTGTTTTTTTTTTCTAGCACATCAAATGACCACTTATTGGTCCCCTTCATTATTGATGCTTTTAACTCCCAAGTCAACCCTGATCCATCAGATGTTTCAGCTGTGCTTATCTCATCCTTTTATTTGGCATGGATTAGAAATAAATAAATAAAAACCCTTCAATTTTTTTGATTAAGTGCTTTCTTTTTTTTTTTTTCCCCCATTGATTAATAAGTTTTGAAAAGTCAGAAATCAGAATCAATAGGAATGTTAATGGAGCATTAATGGTATCACTAAGGCCATGGGTTCAGCCCCTTCAGGACACAGGTAAGTGAAAAAGAAAAACAAAAAAGGTGCTTTCTACCATAACCTTATGGTGATTCAATCCTTATGGATGAAATTAGGTTGATGGAAACTGTGTGGACTGTTCTTTGAAGGTAGACCTGATCCATCATCCACCATGTTTAACGCCAGCACCTACTCTTTTGCTGATTTTAGTAATGTCTCCTTTATTTCAAGCATTCAAAGTCTCTTGTCTGCACCATTTTCCACAGTAGCGACCTAAGAATTCTGGTTTCCTCCTTTCTTCCTTCCATTCCCAGTCTCAGAAGCCCTCACAAAAATCTTGGGTGATGCCCCATCTTTGATCAAATCATTAAAAAATAAAAATTATGTATATTTTTTCCTCTCTTTTTTTTTTGTGTGTGTGTGTCATAGATCCACTCAACAAACTAATATAATGCACTTCTTTCTCTTCTCTTCTTTTGATCCTTTTTTGCAGTTTGTTGAGATTAAAATAAATGTCTTCAAAAGAGTGGACAAAAAAAACCTTTTCCAAATCTCCTGCAGTGATGCCCGTGAAAGGTTTCAGTACATTATCCTTCTGTTTATAGTGTTTGTTCGAAATATGGCAGAATTTTCCTGGAATCCTGGTAAGTTTTTGTCTCTCTCAAATTATTTTTTAAAAATCATGAGATAAAAAAGAAAAGAGAGAAAGCATTAATTACCCTGCACACATAAGTGAAAGCAGGGTATTGTAATCAGTTGTCTTTGTCTGTTTGTTTGCAAAATTACTGGAAAATGGCTGAATGGATTTTCACCAAATTTGGCAGAAATATTCATTGGGGGAGTGACTCAAAATGAAGAAAATTTGGTTTGATTATCTTCAAGTATACATAAATACATATATAGATGTGCAACTGTGTGTGTGTGTACAGTGATGGATTCAAAGGTTTCATTTATTTACGAGTTGATTTCTTAATTTCACCAGAACTTACAAATTTCCTGATAAGCAAGTGGCTATATTATTTATATCCTACAACAAACTACAGTATGTTTGATTCACCTGCCATCATTGAAAGACATTGCTGTGCAATACTTTCTATAAGTATTTCATTTTGTTCACTTCCTTTTTCATACGAATCGCCCCTCATCTGCATGTATATAGATCATGGTGTGCCTATGCATGAAGACATGTGTGCGTACATACATAGATATGCGACTGTGTGTGTGTGTGCGTGTGTGCGTGTGTACAGTGATGGATTCAAAGGTTTCATTTATTTACGAATTGATTTCTTAATTTCACTATTCTTAGGTTTCTAGTCAAGTTACACTATAATTTGCAAAAAAAAAACTATCTATGTGCAGGGTATACATTGTCCCTCCGGTGCCTTTATTTTCATTTTACTTTGTAACCAGAAAGACATTTGTAATTAAAATTCTGCTGCTATTTAATAATTTGTTTCGTTGGTTACTCTTTTACTTACTTCAAAGGTTTAGTCAAATAAATAGACCCCAGTACTTATTTTTGAAGTCTGGTACTTACTCTGTCAGCCTCTTTTGCTGAACTCTTAAGTCATAGGGTTAATCAAACCAACACCAGTTGCCAAATTGTGGTATGAAGACAGACACACACACACACACACACACAGTCACTAAAACTATATATAATGAAATACACAACCAATATAGTAAATAATTAAACCGGGAAGTTAATTATATGACAGCTATTTTTAATAAAGAAATTAGCAATTGTAAAGTTGGGTTTAGTTGTAATATTTGGTGAAAAATTGTAACCCATGTGTAAAAAGTCTCTATTAAATTGATTGTGTGGTTATTTAACAAAAAATTAACTCTTGATGCCAAATTGCCTTAAACTGTTCCTGGTTCTCTGATACAAACTTCCTGTTTTAAATTGATCTACATGAAAACTTTTCATTAAAGTTCTGTGTTAATTTGTTCCAAATACCAACATAATAACAACAATGTTATTTTACTAAATTTTTCTTTATTTTCCAAATTAATTGAAGCAAACAAAGAGTATTTTGACAGAAATATGATAACAAAAAGGTTAAACTGTTCTTCAAATAATTGTATTAATCATTAAACTAGTCCCAATAATGGAAATGTTGTTTCTTTTGTTTCAGAACATATTTCAGTAATTCTGCCAGATGCAGTCATGATTCTTTTGGCAGAAGTAGTAGTCGACTGGTTAAAGCATGCTTTCATCAGTAAGTTCAATGAAATCTCTAAGGAGGTGAGTGTTTATAAATAAAACTATGTCATTCTAATAGATTCTTTTAAACTGGTTCATGATCAGAGATCATTTTTATGAACGTATGGTTCTATCTATACTAAGTGTTGTGACTTTTGATAATTTATTTCTTTAATCACTTGAAATGTTATTATTAAGCAACTTTATTTGTGAGAGACTCAGAATCAATTAACTGAGACATAAGGTGCCACATAAAAAACATTGGTGTGGGTGCTGATGCCACATAAAAAGAACTGGTGCTGGTGCCACTTAAAAAGCACTGGTGCTGGTGTTACTTAAAAAGCATTGGTGACACTCTGTAAAGTTGTTGGTGTTATGAAGGGCAGCCCACCATAGAAACCAAGCAAAAACAGACTATGGAACTTGGTGCTGTCCCTGGCCTTGCCAGTTCCTGTTAAGCCATCCAACCCATGCCAGCATGGAAAAATTAATGTTAAATGTTGTTCATGATGATGTGCTTGAAGATGGAATTGTGCATAAGGGGGCATACTTCAAAATATGGCTGAACATGACGATATTCTTAGCATAGTAGATGGTTTTCCGGAATGGGAATTGCAGATTGCTGACTTGCTGTGCTGTAAAGCCATCAGCTGAAGAGTCAGTGGATCATATCGTGTTATAAGTATGCAGCATATCTACCATCTGGACAATTTTCTGAACAGCCAACTCCACTAAGTTGTTTAAGCAGATATATCACTGTAAAACCGACAAGAGTTTTGTTGGCTTATAGTACTGAGTCCAACTTCTCTTGTAGGTATAATTTAGAGGTAGATATGTGCTAACACAAGAGAAAAGAAAAGACAATAGATAATATAGTCCTTGATATACAATGCTTGAAAGGAAGACAAAATGGTCATGAGTGCAATATCTTGATCACGATTGGTATGAGACTAAACAATTTGGAGAGTGATGAGTTCTGCCAAATTAATTAGCCCAAGATATGCTTCAGACATAGAAATTGTTCAATAGGGCTCCAATAAATTTTGAGGACTCATTATACAAGAATAATAGCAACAAATGCTAAATTTATAAATTTTATTGTATAAAACAGTTGTTTGTGATGTTTATGAGCATTAGTAATTCACCCAACTTTTGATTTGATACAAAATATTACAAACTTTTGAGTAAAATGTTTGGTGGATTGTATCAGAAATGTTAAAGTGAAACTGGAAAACTATATCACCAAGTAGAAAAAAAAAGGCTATTGTCAATGGAATTTCAATATGAATTTGAAAAGTATAAGTGGTTTGAGAAAAAAAACCCCCACTGATTTTAAGGAACCTGGATTGATTGATACAAAATTGGTCATTCCTTATGAATAAAGTATAGTCATAAGTTGGTTATAAAGTACTGAGGTAATCTAAAAATATTTAGATTTGCCTGGTTTGTTCATTTATATGCCTTCCTGGGGTTTTACTAACAGAATTAAGGGTACGGATATACTGTTAGATGACGGCTTGTGGCCTACTGGTCCGGGTGTAACACTCATGATCACAAGATCATGGTTTCAATTCCCAGGTCAGATGGCGATTATGTTTTTGAGTAAAGCACCTTGTTTTCTGTTGCTTTCAGTCCACTCAGCTGTAAATGAGTAACTCTACTACAGACTGACTTCCCATTCAAATAGAATGTTATGATTTCAGTCACTTATATGCCATGAAAACTTAGTAAACAGCCCTGTGAGTCCTAGGACTTAGGACAGTGATGTTCGGAGTTGATAATGATGATATGCTGTCAGTAATTTTCTATGATTGGTTCATGTCTACAGCAAGGCCTGGACTCAGCACTGTAAGCTAACTCATCAGTTTTACAATGCTGCTTCTGTTTATACTTACAAGCCATTTCCACTATGATTTATAATTAATAACACCTTTTTGAGCATGGCCGTTGCCAGTACCGTGTGACTGGCCCTCGTGCCGGTGGCATGTAAAAGCACCCACTACTCTCTCGGAGTGGTTGGCGTTTGGAAGGGCATCCAGCTGTAGAAACTCTGCCAGATCAGATTGGAGCCTGGTGCAGCCTTCTGGCTTGCCAGTCCTCAGTCAAATCGTCCAACCCATGCTAGCATGGAAAGCGGACGTTAAACGATAATGATGATGATGATGATTTAGATTGGGCCATTCAGAGATATTTTCACTAAGCATGTAATGCAGTCAGTATTTATTAGTTGTCAGTAACCCTTTTAACTAGGCTGGTATCTGATCTCTCAAATGACCTGCTTAAATCAATTAGAAATAAACTATAATTTATTCTACCAACCCTGGAGGTGTGAAAGATAAATATACTCCTATATTAGATGATTGTGAAAGCATAAAACATTGAATAAAATACAGTAAAGCAGCAAGTCTGACAAGGAGAGCTTGGAAAAATTTAAATACATTGTCACTTTTCTTCTTCAAAATAATTACTATAAAGTAACATATGTATCAGTTCTTTTATCTTTCTCCTGAAATAAGCATGAAACCTTAAAAAAAGTAGGACTTGGTAACATAGGTAAGATAGAGTCTGGATTCACAATCTGTAAGAAAGAAAGCACTCTGTATTCACTGAAATATTGTAACTTACCTCAGCAATAATGAAAAATTTTGTACCTGTCTGGTTGCTCACCTTGCTAGAAATAGCAGCCAAGTCTCTTCAAATTATATTCTACAGTAATGTTAAGGACACCTTAGATAACATGGACCTGAGTGCACTGTTTCTTGAGGAAAAGACAGGATGGTTGTTGCTTAAATTTCTTGGATCATAGATAGGCCTGCTCAGTTAGGATTTACCCAAGGCTCAACAATGACAAATTATTCTGATTGGATTTCTGCTTTGTAAGAGGATAAGGTATAGACAATGTAACAGATCTCATTATCTTACTTTCAGTATTCATTTTCAACTTCCTCCACATTGTTGAACCTCTGTCCTTTTAGGAAATGAGCCAAGGCTCAGAAAAAATAGTAACCTGATGGTGCAAGGTCTGGACTGTAGGCACTTAAGGCTGCACTTCCATCCCCTCTGGTTCCTCGAGTTTGGGTTAAGTTACATTGGCTATGTGTTCTGGGGTATTGTAATGCTGTAGGAATGCATGTCTTTGATTGACCAATGCCAGGTAGCCTACTTTCAAAGCATCATATAATCACTGCAGTTGTTGAGCATGAAGGTTAGTGTTCACAGCATGACCACTTGGGACAAGCTCAGACAAATTCAAAAAAACTCGCAGCGTGACCTTCTGTTCAAACCACTCTTGTATAACAACAGGTCTGAAGCCTGGCTGGAACAAAGCCCCTGATTTTTCTTATTAGGATTACAAAAATAGATCCATTTTTCATCCATAGTTACAATTCAACACCAAAAACAAGCATCTCAAGGATTTGCCAGCAGTTGTTTGCAAACATTCACACATTGTTGAGCCTGGTTATTGGTCAGTTCATCAGGAGCTTTGTAACATTATCTATTCACAAGACTGAGCTTATAGAAGTATCAATTGATGGTGCTTTATGAAGGACCAGGTTCTGCTGACAATATATATATACTTGACTGTGGTTCAACTATTTCATGCAAGGCCTCATCTTTTACAACAGAAGGTCTTCCTGACCTTGGTTTGTCTTTGAGGCTGGTCTCACCTTCCTTGAAAAATCTGGGCCTTCCACTTCTTTAATTTCCCTTGCATTAAGTCTTCTTTTTTTCCACAGATAGTGTAAAATGGCCCTAATTGTTACTTTTTCACCACTCATTCTCAAAGCTGTAAAATAAAGAATAAACAACTAACATTTCTATGTTATATATGAAAATAAAGAATAAACAGTTCCGCAACAATTGGAAAGCAAGTTGTATCAAATTAATGATATAACATAGAGATACAAATTTCAAAAAATCATCAGTAGAAATCCCCAAAAATCTTTTGACTCAACCTGGTACTACCCATAAAGCAAGTTGTAGTGATATACTAGTTTCACAGCCATTTAATTTTTTTATAGATGCATAGCTCTCTAGTTAAGCTCTCTGCTTGTTTCCCAACCATGTGGATTTAGGTTCAGTCTCATTGTGTGACACTATGTGCAAGTGTTTTCTACTGTAGCACCAGACCAACCAAAACCTTGTGAGTGAATTTGGGAAACAGAAACTAAAAGAAGCCCACCGTGTGTGTGTGTGTTATATGTACACACACATGGTACATCAGCTATTTGAGAACATAATTTTAATTTAAGGAAAACAAAAATGTTTATTAAAAAAAAACAATATATTTTTGTTGAACTTGGTACATATATTCTTACAAACAGAAAACCGTTATTGAATAAAATTGCTATCAAATTTGATATGTCCTCTGAAACAGCTACATGTGTTGATCAGAAGATCTTTCTTCAGGTTGGCCATAACATCCCCAATAGCAGGCATCAAGTCCTTGGTATTGTGGGCATGCTTGTTAGTCTGCCTCTCAATGATGCCCCAGACATAGTAGTCAAGTGAGTTTAAATCAGGTGAGCTAGGAGGCTAAATGTTAGGGGTAAAATGATCATGAAAGTTTTTAGCCATTCACTTTTGGGTTATTCAGGTTGTGTGAGAGCAGAATCTTGATGGAACATGTACGATGGAACATGTACGATGGAACATGTGCGATGGAACATGTGCGATGGAACATGTATGGATCCATTGCTTGACAACCATCTCCATTGCCTCCATTTAGGCTGCTACATTGGTCTTAAGACCTTGCAGGAAAAAAGTGAGGAAGCATAATATGACCTTCATTACTTACAAGACCATCACAGACTATGGGAATTGGTGGGCATGGCATTAGGGGCATTAATGGGGCTGGTGCAAAGCCATCAGTCATTCTTCCTGTTCAGTTTCTGATTTTGGACAAAGTTCTCACCTGAAAAGATTTTAGAGGATGTCAGGCTCCTCAAGTGGTTCAGCAAGCAACTTAACTGGATTACATGATTCTCCCAGATCTTATCAGACATGAACTGCCCTCTTCTCATAACATAGGATTTGTATCTGATGTCTTCGAGGACTACATGTCTAATCACTGACTCCAACTCATGAAGATGATTGGCAATGGCCCACAATGATTTGTTGGGATTCTTGTTGATGATGCCTTGAACTTAATGAACAAACTAAACTTTTCTAACAATATCCAACCGTTAAGAATACTTTTTTCAAAAGGGGAGGGGGCGGTGTTACTTTGCGTTTCCTTGTCTTGACATTGCATGGTAATTGTAAATGAGTGTCACTGCCATTGAAGCAGTGCCATTCGTTTCCAGTCTTCCATGAGAACATGCCTGGCCATGGGGGAAATATTGCCTTACTTGGAAATAGGAATTCCTTGGTGAATTCTGTCTGATCAATACAAGCATGGAAAAGTAAAAATTAGAATGATGATGGTGCTGATGCTGATGTTTTAAAATGTAGAGGATCAGAAATGAAGGGGGTAAATACCCTTTTCAAAGGGTATTTATCCTCTCAAAATCGAAGGATCAATAGAATAAGTACCTGTAAATACTAGGATTAATTATTTTTCCATTACTCATTTTCACTTATACTCTCTCTCTCTCCCTCTCTCTCTCTCTCTCTCCCTCTCTCTCTCTCTCTCTCTCTCTCCCTCTCTCTCTCTCTCTCTCTCCCTCTCTCTCTCCCTCTCTCTCTCTCTCTCCCTCCCTCTCTCCCCCTCTCTCTCTCCTTCCCCCCTCTCTCTCTCCATTAAAAAAGTAATGACCCTATGAAAGAAAAAATATTTGGATGTTTACTTTCAAATAAAATATAAGCTTGTCTCAATTTGATCACACAAATTGTTATTTTATACAAAAGAAACAAAAAAATATCTTGTGCGTTTGTATATATATATTAGAATTGTAATTTTCACTAATGTAACTTTGTGTAATGTTTTTTAGGTTTATGCAGATTTCTCTCTTATTTTGGCCCAAGATATGGTATCAAGTCGTCAGACACAGGTAAGCAGTTTTGTGTTAACTCTTCCCCATTACAATTCCTGCATTATGACTAAGAATAAACCTCATAGTAGCATCTCACAAAACAAACTAAAGTAGGCAACTGGCTTGTGGAAGCTGTGCAAGCCATGTACAGAGGTGCCATCAGCAAGGCAAGAGTTGGCAAAGAATTTAATGATGCATGTTGAGATTCAGTTTTTAACTGCCTCCTATTTCTTATTGGTCTTTCAGACCATATCAAGTGAGTTTAAAACCAGCTGTTTGTAAAAAAACTTGATTGCTGAGAAGTTAGTTCTCAGCTGAATCTGTTAAAGATTTTGGAGAGGAAATTCCAAACATGGAAGCAAAATCCTCAAATGGGAACACAGGTAAGTTGATGGAGATGGCAGATAGATTTTGTTTGTGCCAGATGTACAGGAGTGATTTGTAGTAAGTGTGTTTATGGAGTAGATTTCTCCAAATGCTTGGAAAAGGATCTCTAAACAATCTCGTGCTTTTGTTAACTAAGTAATCTTATTAACAGTGAAGGTGGGTGTTCTAAGAGCATAGTTACCAGAGTAAGAATAGAGTAGGAAAAGTTCAGGGAGCTACTAGAGTGAAAGTTAGATTGTATGATGCTCGTGTATGAAGTGATATTTTGCTTGGTTAGTAGGATATGGTCTTTGAATATAGAAATTTGATAAAAGCTGGAAAGAAATAAGACTTTTTTTTTTTTTTGATACATGCATAATGTTAGTGTGCATGAATGACAGAGCATAAATGAACTAAAAGATAAAGTGAATGTAAGTGGAATCAGATGCAGTTACAAGAGAGAAGACTTCATTGGTACAGGTATGTGATATATATGGAAAATGTCAGTTGTGTAAAGAAGTGCCAAGTACTAGAAAGTGGACCATACCTGTTGAAGAAAAAAAAAGTGAGAAAAATCATGGGAAGACCTGGTGACAACTGATCTCAAAAAGTTGAATTTTATTAAGAAGATGACAAATAATCGCAAGTGGCAAATACTGTGCTGAAGTAGATTTGTGTAATTCATGCAAGCATAAAAAAATGACACAAAAATGGTGATTGAGGTGGAGATAGTGAATTTATCATTCAGATTCTTCTCACAAATCTTGATGATAGCATTCTCTCTCACATCATGCCACTTATGTAATGAGAGATGGAAATATATTGAAAATCTCCATATTCAATCTCTCCCTCCTTACCATTACTTCTCATTGTTGCTGTCTCACTTTCTGATCCACTACTCAATCCACTATCACTTTCTCTGTCTCACCCATTACCATTCCCCTAATCACTTATTAATGACATCCATAACCCTCATTCTCTTTCTTCCATCTTGCAACTGTCTCTTCTTTCTGTCTCTTTATTATCTTTCACTTACAACCTGTTTATTCTGCCTCTTTTCTTTACTCTCTCTTTCTCTTATTACCTCCTTGCTCCTTACTTCTGTCATTCCATTTTCTCCTCACTCCTGTATAAAAGAAAAAAGAAAAACTGAGATAATACAGCAAAGAGATAACTCTTTCATTTTGTCACACATAACCTCCTTGGTGCCAATGAACAAACAGACAACACAGCAGGGAGGACTCTTTTAAACTTTTGGGGGAATAAGACAACCTCTCTAGTGTTGGTGACCTGATGATATGTCCCCACTACATTCTGTAAAGTTTTTGGAAATTGGAAGGGCATCCAACCATAGAAATAAAGCCCAAAACAGAATGTACAAATGAGGTGTGATCCCCACCCCACCCCCATCCAGGAGAGCAGTTAACTTTGAATAAGAACTAATTGACAGCCTGACCATTTTACATCCTACTTTCCAGCAGGATGACAAATAGGATGTAAAATAATGATAATGGTGAACACTTTCATGAAGTATATTCCTTCAGTTATTTTTTATTCTTTTTTTATAATCAACATTACTGAATTATATATATTGTAATAATGAGGTCAAACCAAATAGTGATATTCTGCAATCATTCAATATGTCCCTTTTAGGTTTGCATAATATATAATAGGAAATGCATCCATTAGGTAAATCTTTCTCATTTAGAGCATTTAAAAATATGAAGCAATTGATGGAAATATTTCAATATATATAGTTAGAACAGTAAGTCAGCTGCTAAGTTAGGCAGATGGAGATATATACTCTCTTTATTCTTTTACTTGTTTCAGTCATTTGACTGCGGCCATGCTGGAGCACTGCCTTTAGTCGAGCAAATTGACCCCAGGACTTATTCTATTGGTCTCTTTTGCCGAACTGCTAAGTTACAGGGACGTAAACACACCAGCATCGGTTGTCAAGCGATGTTGGGGGGACAAACACAAACATATACACACACATACATATATATATATATATATATATATATATATATATACTACGGGCTTCTTTCAGTTTCCGTCTCCCAAATCCACTCACAAGGCTTTGGTCAACCCAAATGTATGGTAGAAAACACTTGCCCAAGGTGCCACGCAGTGGGACTGAACCCAGAACCATGAGGTTGGTAAGCAAGCTACTTACCACATAGCCACTCCTGTGCCTATACATATATAAAACAAAGGTAGAACAGAAAAAACACAACAAACCGAAACTGTCAAAACACAACATGCCGAAAAAAGGACGATAGCACCACAACAAACAGGACAAAACAAGATGCACAGATAATTCACAGCAGTCTGATCAATAAGTATCCGGACTGTTGCCATAGTAACGAAGCTAAAGCACACAGAGTGAAATAGCATGGCACAGATTAAACTTGAACTCTGCTGTGCAGGCACACTAAGTTCTAACGTTCTAGCTCACTTCCACTGTTTACAGCAGTGCTTGGAAAAAGGTGTGTAATGTGTGATCATCACATTGACCATGACAGAAAGTTGAGCAGAGAATCTGCATCAAATTTTGCTAAAAGCTTGGCAATACCTGCACAGAGGCCTATGCAATGTTTTCATTGTTCTCAACACAATCAAGGAGATTTTGTGTAACTGAAACCCAAGTGTCTTTTTGGTTAGCTGAAAGCAATTTTGGCACAAACTTTGCAGACATGCATCTCATACTCAAATCTTCAGTGATAATGGACTGAACTGAACCGTAACTAATCTGCATATCTTCTGATAATTCATGGATGGTGATTCAACAATTTTCCCTCACAGCTGCACGCACATCTGCGATGTTTTTCTCAGCCTTGTCATATTCTGTGTGAGGCTGAATGTCCCTGAGAACTACGTTAATGTTATGCATGTCTGTGGAGTACTCAGCCATTTATGAGTTAATTTTATCCTTGTGTGGTAATGAAAAGTGAAATTGACATCCAATATTTGCTGTGTGTTTGTATCTACATGAAATTTTCTTTGGATTTAAGTATCTGCTGTCTCTCTCACTTTCTCTCTTTTTCTTTCACTTCCTTTGTGTCCCTCTTCTCTCCGTTTTTTGATTTAACAATGTCTATATGTATCTATGTATATACTTCTCTTGCGATGTGATAAACATTTAAAAACACAGAACCAACGCCATCACCACTCACTGTCTCTTTCACTCTCTCTCTTTCTCTCTCACTGTCTCTTTCACTCTCTCTCTCTTTCTTTCTCTCTTACGTCCTCTCTGAAACATTTAAAAACACAAAACAGATGCCATCACCACTCACTGTTTCTTTCACTATCTCTCTTTCTCTCTCATTTTCTCTCTCACTCTCCCTTTCTCTCACTCTCTCTCTCTCTCTCTCTCTCTCACTTCCTCTCTGTCCTCCTCTCTCTCACTTTGCCACTTCTTTGAAGTGTGATGCACACAACAGATACATACAAAAACAAAAAGTTAGCGTTCTAATATTATTAATGGGATTTCATCCATCGTTACGTTCTGAGTTCAAACTCCACTGAGGTCGACTTTGCGTTTTAAGTTTTCAGGGTCAATGAAATAAGTACCAGTTGAATACTGGGGTTGATGTTATCAACTAGCCCTCTCCCCTAAAATTTCAGGCTTTGTGCCTATAGCAGATAGGATTATTATTATTGTTTTGTTGTTATTGCTATTGTTATTATTATTATTATTATTACTATTACTATTGTTGTTTTTAATACTATTGTTGTTGCTATTATTATTATTATTATTATTATAGGCTTTCACAGATCATTCTGATCTCTTATCTCGGCGAATGGGCTTCACTCCTCTGCCTTTGGCCTGCATTCTCTATCAAGTATGTGTCCGCTCATTTAAAGTCCATGGGTATCTGGGTTTTGCAGTTTTGGTAATGGTTTATCTTTGGTAAGTTATTAATGTATTTTATGCCTTTAAAATTGATTCCCGAGTTTATGCATAGACAGCTTAGCATTAACAATTATTTGAATTTAAAAGAGTAACTTATCTTTTGCATTTCTATTTTGCGTGGCTAGGTGCAGGTGTGCCTAGGCACAGGGTTGGCTAGGTGTAGGTGTGACTATGTGGTAAGAAGCTTGCTTCCTAACCACATGGTTCCAGGTTCAGTCCCACTGCATGGCACCTTGGGCAAGTTCTATTATAACCTCAGGCCAACCAAAGCCTTGTGAGTGAATTTGGTAGAAGGAAATGGGAAGAAGCCCATTGTGTGTGTGTTTGTCCCCTACCACTGCTTGACAACCACTGTCGGTGTGTTTACATCCTTGTAATTTAGTGGTTTGGCAAAAAAGACTGTTAGAATAAGTACCAGGCTTAGCAAAGAAATTAAGTCCTGGGGTAGATTCATTTGACTAAAAATTCTTCAAGGTGGTGCCCCAGCATGGCCGCAGCCTAATGATTGAAACAAGCAAAAGATAAAAGATAATTAAATTATTGATTTTTTTTTTTGTCTTTAGTGTTACATTACATACCACATACGTACATGCACACATGCAGGGTCACGCAAATATCTTCTGATTTGAAATCAGATTTATTTTTGATGCAGGCACAGGCGTGGCTTTGTGGTAAATAGTTTGCTTCCCAACCACATGGTTATGGGTTCAGTCCCGCTGCATGACACCTTGAACAAGTGTCTTCTGCTATAGTCTCATACCGTATGAGTGTATTTGGTAGAAGAAAACTGAAAGAAATTCATCATATATGTGTATGTGTGTGTGTCTTGATGTCATATGATAGTTTTAATGAATGTTACTGTCATACAAGCTGTCATTCATTTTTCAGTAACCTGTGAAAATATGTCTGACCACGGGGAAATATCGCCTTGCTTGGAAACGGGTAATGGTTGGTGACAGGAAGAGCATCCGACCATAGAATCTCTACCTCTGTAAACACCATCTGACACGTGTAAGCATGGAAAAGTGGACATTGGAAAAAGCTACGATGAATGCAGTGTTTTTAAACACTGTTATAGTCTCCAATGTAGGAGCTTTGTAATAGCCAAATCTCCCTCAAATCATACTCCACAAAAGGAACCTTTGGATAATGTTCTAGATTCCTTTGAAAATTATGGAATGGCCACAGATGTAATGCCTTCGATCAAAGGTTTGCTGGATCAGAGCTGGCCTGAGTTGGAACAACAATAGCTGTAATTCTATTGTCATACAGAAATTACATACTGTAATTGCTATAAGTCATAAGTGTGTTGGAAAGTTAGTTGGTCAGCTGTTATTGTAATATATATTTATCTATTGAAAGCCATAGTGTTTACTTACCAGTTTAAAGTCAACAGATTTGTCCTCTGTTACTAAGTCTTTGCTCTGATCAAAAGAAACAAAATGACTTCGTCCTCTTATTTATAAATAGGTTCTTTGAGAAGATAAGCATTAGGGACACTGTGCTACAGTTAAGCATTTCACTAGCCTGCTGTGTTAAGAACGAATTCTGTGAGCTTGAGTAAAATGTCTCACAACAACTTATCATAAAAATGAAATAAATTGTAACACACCATGGTACCTATTAATGGTGATAGAAAACAAAAGAGAAACATTTTTTTTCAATACTTTAACTGTTGTCCTTTTGTAACATAAGCACATTGCAGTTGCTATTAAATTTATCTTCTTATTGTCACTCCCTCTCTCCCCTCTCTTCCTCCTCTCCCTCCTATCTTCCCACTCTCTCTCATGTGTGTGGTGTAAGCCTGACTATCTGGTTAAGAAGTTTGCTTTGTGACCACATAGTTTCAGGTTCAGTCCTACTGCATGGCTCCTTGGATAAGGTTCTTCTACAATAGCCCTATGCCAATCAGTGCCTGGTGAATGGATTTCATCATCATTATCATTTAACATCTGTTCTCTATGTTGGCATGGGTTGAACAGTTTGACAGGACCCAATTAACCAGAGGACTGTGCCAAGCTCCAATGTTTGCTTTGGCATGCTTTCTACAGCTTGATGCCCTTCCTAATGCCAACCACTTCCCAGAGTGTGAATGGGTAAAATTGTCTTGTATCAACACTTAATGTCTTTAATGTTGTTTACACACCATGAGCTCTATACTATAGTACCTTGACATTTCTAGCATCCTACATGTTGATGTACCTAGATTTGAATGAATCCCTATAATCTCACTCACTCACTCACTCACTCACTCACTCACTCACTCACTCTCGTACCTTGACATTTCTGGCATCCTACATGTTGATGTACCTAGATTTGAATGAATCCCTATAATCTCTCTCTCTCTCACTCTATACTATCGTACCTTGACA
This sequence comes from Octopus bimaculoides, assembly GCF_046866305.1. Classification (NCBI taxonomy): domain Eukaryota; kingdom Metazoa; phylum Mollusca; class Cephalopoda; order Octopoda; family Octopodidae; genus Octopus; species Octopus bimaculoides. Next base: position 41,676,952 of record NC_142929.1, on the reverse strand, counting down.
TTTCTGGCATCCTGCATGTTGATGTACCTAGATTTCAATGGATCCTTAATCTCACTCACTCACTCACTCAATACTATCGTACCTTGACATTTCTGGCATCCTACATGTTGATGTACCTAGATTTGAATGAATCCCTATAATCTCTCTCACTCACTCACTCACTCTATACTATCGTACCTTGACATTTCTGGCATCCTGCATGTTGATGTACCTAGATTTCAATGGATCCTTAATCTCACTCACTCACACCCGCATGTATTTGTGCATTTGTGAGTGTATGTTACTGTCTCCATGCCTTGACATGTGCAAGCAGTGTCCTTTGTTTCCAATCTTCCCAGACATGCCAGGCCATGGGGAAATATCTTACTTAGAAACAAGTGAGGGTTGGTAACATGTAGGGCATTTCTGGTTAATGTTGGCATTATTACCTGGAAACAAAATTTTTTAAAAATAGTGCAACAGGTGTAAAAAAAAAAGGGTGCAGCAAACGAATATAAAAACAAAAATGCCTGGAAAGCAACGAGGGGAGGGGAGAGGCCTTTGGAAAATTCACAAGATCTGATGTTTCTCCCTCATAACTTTTAGGAAAATGGTTTTTTTAATGAAATTTTATATAAATACCTTTCAAATGGTATAGATTACGGTTATAAAGAAATTTATTGGGAAAATCTTTTCTGAGGGGATGGGGAGAGGACTTTGGAAAATTCACAAGATCCGAGTTTTTCCTTTGTAACTTTGAGGAAAATATAATATTTTTGAAATCACAAATTAGGCTTTTCCTCAGGAACTTGGATGCTAAACATCCCTTTGAAGGGTTCAGGTCCTTCTACTATATATATATATATATATACACACACACACATATGAAATCACTCACTCGTTCCATTTGACCCATGACATTACTATGCCATTGGAAGTTTAGCTACACAGAGTATATTATATGAAAGATGTCTCTCTCTCTCCACACAAAATTGAAACGTATCAGTTTACCCGATTAAAATTTCGGCACAAAAAATTGCTAAAGGAAAGTGAAAACATTGGATACCATTTGAAAATTAGTGATTTTTAAGAGGTATATAAAAGATATTTTAATATAATACTTTGTTTCATACAAACACTAACGTGGTTTTTATAAGGATTTTGTATCATTCTTTCTCTAACGTAGTTTTTTATGATTTTGTATCATTCTTTCTCTCTCTTGTCCAGACTTTGTGACCACTAATTTTTATATAAAGGTGCACTTGTAAAAATTTAATGAAATTTTAAAGAAAGAAACAGCCCCCGTTTTCTGGACAAATAGTGTTTTGTGGCATATTAGGTCACCGTAATTCATTCATCGAAAAAAGAAAAAAAATTTCCAATAATTCTGGTTTCCTCCCCCACCACACTTTTCCTGAAGAAAAATAAGGGGTTTGCGGCACATTAGGCATCTGTAATGCATCCCATTTAAAAGATGTTTGTATACAATTTCGTTAAAAGATATCCATTTTCCTCAAAGTTATGAAGGAAAAACTTGGATCTTGTCAATTTTCTGAAGCCCCCCCCCACACACACACACACCCTACGGTGTATTTATATAAGACTTCCTTTAAAAAAACCCATTTTCCTAAAAGCTATGAGGGTAAAACATCAGATCTTGTGAATTTTCTGAAGGCTTCTCCCCACCCCCTTTGCTTTCCAGGCATTTTTGTTTTCATATTCGTTTCCTACACCTTTTTTTACACCCGTTGCACTATTTTTTTTTTCCATTTCATTTCCAGGTAATAATGTCAACATTAACTACTTTTTTATATATATATATAAATCTCCTTAATTGTATAGTTCGTCTATTCATCTGAAGAAAACAGTTTTTTATAATGATATAATACATTCATTAATCAATTAAAAAAATTTGTTGAGAACAGATGTAATGAATTACATCCATCCATCATTTTTTGTTTATTAATTTATTTATTATTCACCTATCTCGGAACACCTATCTCGCGTGTTCCAAAATATATTATGGACCATATATTTAATATAATCTACGTTTCTGAATTAGCCCAAGGGCTGATAATATAGTCAGTTGGGTTCAAATAATTGTATATATAACGTAAATGTTTTTCTGCCTGTACTTCGGTACCAATGTTTGTATTCATCTATAGTTGCTGTGTATGCATTTTAATTTTGACCCAACCTGGTGTCTTATCATTTAAGTGCCTTATTCACCTGAATCTTAATATATATATATATATATATATATAAATATATCTGTAAAAATATGCGACACTTATTCAGTAGCCATGATAAAATTCCGAGTTTCGGATGCCAGGGTGGGAGCCCACGCCAACATCTCTTCAGTTATCCAGCCATTGAAAATTCCTGTGAAAAATGACCCTTTTTTCTTTAAAGACCATATATGACTGGATAATTTGGTCGTTTTGCTTTTGTCCCAGTGCTTGAAACTCAAAGTGTGATTATTGAATCTGGCCTTGAAAATACCCTCCGTGAGTCCCACGTATTTCTTCGTGGAAACTGTGTCCTTAGTGGATACAGAGTCCACGGTGGCCTCATAAATGATGGTTTCAGGCACTGGGACAAAAGAAAAACGACCAAATTATCCAGTCATATATGGTCTTTAAAGAAAAAAGAGGTCATTTTTCACAGGAACTTTCAATGGCCAGATAACTGAAGAGATGTTGGTTTGGGCTCCCACTCCGGCATCCAAAACTCGGAGTTTTATCATGGCTTCCGAATAAGTGTCACATATTTTTACAGATAAATTCTTCTATTTACATAATATCGAGGTCTCTTTCTTTCTTTTGTTGTCCTTCCTATCAATATATATAAGTAGATATATATATATATATATATATATATATATATATATATATATATATATATATATATATATATATATAAAATAAAATTTTAGTACTTATACTTCAGTCGTTTGTGTAAATGAACTCATAGTTTTTATATTTCTTCTTTTTTTAGTTTGACATCAACTAAAGTACTGAACACCATGCTACTTCTCGGTCGTGCAAACAAATTGATCTATGGAAACACATCAGGCCCACCACCATCATCACAGTCCTCAACACCTCCACCATCATCATCTCCAAATGCAGAATGCACACAGCAACCTCCACCAATAATTTCAGTGCCAGTTGCTCCTGTAACCCCTACTAAAATCAGTAGTCTTTTGCTTTCAACAAGCTGTCCAAACAAAACAGAAGACTCTCCATGCAGTAGCATTCCTATGACGCCCTCCACACCTCCTCCTACTCCAACCACTCCCACTACCAGCACTGCCCCCACTACAGTCTTTGCTCCCGCCACCTTTACCGCTGCTCTGTCAGCAGCAGCAGAAGCCAGCAGTAGATGTGGTAGTTTCATTTCTAGCAGCAGAGATTGGGACGAGTTCCCACCTGCTGGTGCTATGCCGATTGCTTCATTAGACAAAGCAGTCAACACTCTACAAGATGATGACTTCGAGAATGCTGCTTCAATAATGCCAATGAAATCGGAACCAGTGAGTCCACCTGTTGTAATTAGGTCCCAGCCAAGTGGCATCACTGAAGAGCTTGTCGAAAAACCTGTAGTGAACATGTCCAATAATGAAGACAACCGCTATATGGCGGACACTATTAGAAAACGAAAAAATACAGTGGATGAAAATGTCTTCTTTGAAAACCAAAGTCAGCAAGCATCAAGTGCACCAACAGTTGAAAAAATATCTAAATCTACCAGTATGGATCTAGATGACATTTGTCAAGAAGCTACATTAAATAAAATCTCTGAAGACAAGACTCAACATTTACCAAAAGAAGGGTGGCTATGATAAAATTTAACTGTTAGCAGGTTTGACGTTCTAGTTGTTTCAATTTCATTAACACTATGACTATCACCACCTCCACCACCACTACACCAACACCTCCTCCTTCTCCTTTTCCTCTGACTAAAACTCATTACTTGTGCGTGTATGGTAGTGTGTTAAGTTTATGGGTACAAATGTTCAACATTTCCTTAAAAGATTTCAATGGAAATACATGCCAACAAAGTTGAATATTCTGCAGACTTTAAAGTGGATTTTTAACTTAATTTCCCAATAATTATAATTAAAAAAAAAAAAGTTTAAAAAATTGTATTTAAAGATTATTTTCCAAATAAAGTGAAAAATATTTAAAAAAATTGAAAACAATATAAAAATGTTGCTATTTTTTAATCTGTTTTCCTTTCTTTTTCTTTTTTACTTATGATTGGTTTTTGCATGATATAAAAATAGCTTTGAAACAGCAAAAAACATATATTTGCAACTGTGGTTGCATGTTGGACTGAGTAGTCATTTCAGAAGTTGCTTGTCATCCTCCTCCACAAGAACTTTCTATAATCTGTGAGACTGACAGATGCCCCTTATCTTTCTCTCTTTCCTTCTTTTTTTTTCTCTGTGTGTGTGTGTATATATATATATATCATCATCATCATCATCCTTTAACGTCCGCTTTCCATGCTAGCATGGGTTGGACGATTTGACTGAAGACTGGTGAACCGGATGGCTGCACCAGGCTCCAATCTGATCTGGCAGAGTTTCTACAGCTGGATGCCCTTCCTAACGCCAACCACTTTTATGTGCCACCGGCATAAGGGCCAATCACGCGGTACTGGCAACGGCCACACTCAACATGGTGTTTTTTACGTGTCACCTGCACAGGAGCCAGTCCAGCGGCACTGGCAACGACCTCACTCGAATGATTTTCTAACGTGCCAGTAAGGCACCGTGCTCAAATGGTGCTATTTACATGCCACTAGCACGGAAGCCAGAAAGCTGCTCTGCCAATGATCATGCTCGGACAGTGCTGTTAGTGCTCCACTGGCACAGGTGCCGGTCATCGAATATGGTTCAATTATGATTTCGATTTCACTTGCCCCAACAGGTCTTCGCAAGCAGAGTTTAGTGTCCAATGAAGGAGAGGTTGGCACGGGTGCCAGTCGTCGAATTTAGTTCGATTTCGATTTCAATTCACTTGCCTCAACAGGTCTTCGCAACCAGAGTTTAGTGTCCAATGAAGTAAAGATACGAATAAGTGAGCTGTCTACACTTCTGGCAGAGGCCACAGATTATGCACTCACTTGGCTTGCCGGGTCTTCTCAAGCACACCATATCTCCAAAGGTCTCAGTCACTAGTCATTGCCTCTGTGAGGCTTAAAGTTCGAAGGTCATGCTTCACCACATATATTCATCGTCAGCGAACCAACAAATATTATAATATTATAACTCGTAAGTTACCTCATCATTTCACATTTGTCTTGCTTCTATATGTTGGTTCTCTGACGATGAATATATGTGGAATTCCAGCAGCTCTTACTTCTTTGGAGTAGAGTGCACATATATTTTGAAACATGTGTAGGAATAAAAGGAACTTTTATTTATATGCGTTTTGCTCCATTTATTGTTATTATTCATATCTACTCAAAATGCATCACTTTAACTTGGTATCTCTACCTATAAAATGGGTATGATATCGTGGTTTTTTGTGTGATTTTTGCTACCCATGGTAACTATTAATATATTTACATTGTCAAGGTTTTTTAAACTGAGATAATATTAATATATACATAAACTAATGTGTATATATATATATATATATATATATATATATATATATATATATATATAGTTGAAAGGGGGTTAAGAATCTATACAAATCAAAGATTATAGGTAGAAAATATTCCTTGACTTTCTTTTTTTATAATATTTGATAAGATGGACATACACATTTAAACTGGTAATATTTTATAAAAGTCACTTAATGTGACAAATATAAAATATTTATCCTGTCCAATTAAAGGGGGTGGGAGATAAAAAATCTTTAAACATGTCCATGTTGCTTCCACTTTTATACCTGTGTGTGTGTGTGTGTGTGTGTGTGTGTATGTGTGTGTAAAATCATCAACTATATTTATATGGGACTTCATTTTCCAATATACCTTTTTCTTATTTAACTCTACAGTAAGGTGTGATTTGAGGAAAATTTGACTGCTATATTGGCAGGCTGTACACCAGTGCAGAAAACTTCCCACTTTGACTTGAAGTCAACTTTATTGTTGCTATAATCCCAAATCAGGTAAAGCCAGGGGCAGGGCATGCTTAATTTCCAAATTTCTTTTAATGTTGACAAACAATAGGTGATATTATTAACTATCCTTTGTCAAATTTATTTCAATAGAATTTACTTTAATTATACTTTATACTTTAATTTATTATAATTATACATGTATATTTTGATAAAGTCTCATAATAAAGCACATATATAAATTTAAAGTACACTAGACAATAGTGGCCCAGTATTCTGGTAGGACTGTTGATGACGAGGAGCAGAAATGGGTGGTTTTGTGAAGGATGAAGTAAGCTAATGTGAGGTCAGGTTGAGTGTGATGTGTACCTAGTTCCCAACACATGCACTCTTATGCATTAGGGATTGGTGAGAATCTTACGTTGCCATTTGTATTTATTATTCATTGTTATTGTAAAAACATTACTTTGTAAGTATTCTGTATAATTTGATAAGCTAGATATTCAAATACAAAATATAACATACTGGCATGTTTTTAATTGTGGGACAATGCAGAAGAAGCATAAAATATTAAAGGAAGTAATTATTGGATGCAACACATAAACCATGGCCTGCTGCTAGGCTGTAATACTGCCAAAAATGTGATGCTTGCAATAGTGCCAACAAATATACAAGCTTTGAAGCTGAGAATATTGTCTTATATTTTTCCCCCTTAGCATCATAATGATGCACTGAACCATGTTTATCCCTCACAATCAAGTAATTTCCATCCCAATAATACTCCATTAATATAGTATGATTAAAGATGAGCTGGAGGTGTTTTGCACCAGTCCACATAAGCCAGATGTCAATTGTTTTTTTGTTTTTTTATGAGAACCAGTTGTTAACTTTCATGGAAGGTATTTTTGCTGTAAGAAAATTTGCTAAAGTTATTTTCGTTATAAACATTGTAATGTTACCATAGATATTTTTACTGTAAGAATTTTTGTGTTTTGTATTGAGAACCATTTTCTCTCAACTTATCTCTTTCCAAAGTCATTCTCAGATACTTCATCCTCATCATTGTTTTAATGCCTGCTTTATCTGTACTAGAATTGGTTAGACAAGATATATCGAGCTAATGACTGGATGCCCTTCCCTTACTTGTTTTTCAAGTAACGTATTTTTTATTTCATTGGTCTTCACATGAAGCTGACCAAACTACGGAGCTATGGAACATATTGTTTAAAGGAACTGCAGAATCCAAGACAGAAAAAAGTGTGTAAAACTGTTCACCATGTGTCTGTTGTAATGTAGACAACTGTGTTAATCATTGCACTAAACTGCCCCTGCATACTTCATCTACTCAAATTATCACTAATAAAGTCGTCACTACACAAACTGCTTACCTGTTGCATCTCTCAAATGAGAATCCTCAATTATGGTACCTTTTATCTTTTACTTGTTTCGGTCATTAGACTGTGGCCATGTTGGGGCACCATCATGAATTTTTAGTTGAATGAATTAACCCCATACTTTTTTTAAGCCTGGTACTTATGGTACTTATTCTATGGGTATCTTTTGCTGAACTGCTATGTTACAGGGATATAGTCACACAAACACCAGTTGTCAAGTGGGTAGGTGAGGACAAACACAGACAAAAAGACACACACACATAGATATATATACATATATGGTGGCAGGCTTCTCTCAGTTTCTGTCTACCATATAAGGCTTTGGACAGCCTGAGGCTACAGTAGAAAACACCTACCCAAGTTTTCACACAGTAGGGCTTGAACCTAGAACCATGTGGTTGGGAAGCAAACCTCTTACTACATGTCCATGCTTGCACCTAATCTAGATTACATTTAAAGACTGACACAAAATTCAGTCCTTGTTGTGGTATGATGGCTTGTGTTCTCAATGACCCCATGAACTATGCCAGTGAAGCACAAGCTCCTGGTAGGGTCTCCCATGTTACAGAGGTCAAAAGACAGAGGCTAGACTAATTAGGCCACCTCTTCCCAGTTATAAAAATGAGTTTGCTGAGGGCCAACACCCTTATCTAGAAAAGAAAAAAGCAAAGTTACAGAAGCAATGATGACAATTCAGAGCCAACAAGATTTGGGAAAAAAGGCCTTCTCTAATGGAAGAACAGATCCTGAAGCACAAGTGGGTATGGAGAGGCCACACCTTAGGACAGGCCAGAGTTGAGAACAGTGGAGAAAAGTCATTAACAGCCTATGCTCCATCAGGTGTGAAGAGCTTAAGTACATCCTGATAGATCCATGGTTCAATTCTCATGAATGGCTCTGTGCACATTTTTTAATCATTCTCAGTTTATGATAATAAAGTGTCTAATTCAATTTATGGAGTATTTCATTATTCAAAAATCTAAATAAATCCACCCATTTCCTTTAGTGTCTGTTATTAGTGTTCAGTGAGCTGGTTCTTGTTCCAATTGGAGAATTTCAGAATTAAAAATTATGTTCACTCATAGCATGAAATGACATCTCTACAGCTAAGGTTAAAGTAAGCACAAAAAAAACAAATCATCATTATCACCATCACTGCAACCACCATAAACATTTTAATTTTCACTTTTCCACACTTGTATGGGTTGGATGGAGTTTATTGAGGCAGATTTGCTACAGCCAGATGCACTTCTTATCACCAACCCTCATCTGTTTCCAAGCAAAGTAATATTTTCCCTTGGCTAGACTTGTTTTTTTGCAGAATGTCAGAAATGACAGTGACAATCATTTTACAACTATCACACAAAGGGACACAAACATACGCACACTCACACTTAACATGTATACATATATAAAGTGGCAAGCTGGCAGAAACGTTAACATGCCAGGTGAAATACTTAGCGGTATTTCGTCTGTCTTTACGTTCTGAGTTCAAATTCTGCCGAGGTCGACTTTGCCTTTCATCCTTTCGGGGTTGATAAATTAAGTACCAGTTGCGTAATCAACAGGTCCTCTCCCCAAAAATTTTGGGCCTTGTGCCCAAAGTAGAAAAGAATTGTTAGCACACCAGGCAAAATGTTTAGTGACATTTTATCCATCTTTACATGCTGGGTTCAAATGTCACTGGGGTTGACTTTACTTTTCATTCTTTTGGGTTAATAAAACAAGTACCAGTTGGGCATTGAAGTTGATTTACTCAGCTTAGACCCTCCCTTGAAACTGCTGGCCTTGTGCCAAAATTTGAAACTAATATGTGGACAAATCTGACATGCTTCTTTCAGTTTCTCTCTACCAAAACAACTCATGAGGTTTCGGTTAGCCAGGGGCTATAGTAAAATGCCATACTGTGGAACTGAACTTGAAATCATATGCTTGAGAAGTAAAAGTCTGAACAAAACAACCACAAAGCAAAGATTTTTATGTAAATGACAAGAAAGACAAGTTACATATGTATGACATTTTATGAGTATTAATTTTTGCAGGTGAAGTTTACTGCTGTGGTTCTCTGGTGTATTGATTATTGAAGTCACCTGGATTTGGATTATGACAGGTGGTGCAATTCTCGTGGGTGGTTCTTGGCACATTTTTTTCTATCTTTGATCTGTGCTTGTAAAATGTCTAATCTAATTTAAATTTTGTTTTATATTTTACTTGTTTCAGTCATTAGACTGCAGCCATGCTGGGGCAATGCATTGAAGAAATTTTAGTCAAATGGATAGACCTCAGTACTTCTATTTATCTAAAGCCTGGTATTTATTGTATCAGTCTCTTTTGCTGAACCACTAAGTTACAGGGACATAAACACACCATCATCAGTTGTCAAGCAGTGGGAGTGGGACAAACACTGACACAAAGAGAGAGAGAGACACACACACACACATAATAATATATATATATATATATATATATATATACAATGGGCTTCTTTCAGCTTCCGTCTACCAAATCAACTCTCAAGGCTTTGGTCGGCCCGAGGTTGTAGTAGAAATCATTTGCCCAAGGTGCCACACAATGGGACTCAACCTGGAACCATATGGTTGGCAAGTAAACTTTTACCACACAGCCAACAATCAGAAACTTTTACTATTTCATATCTATTGTGAAATATAAAGAAAATCATAGCCAATTCTTTATCATAAATTTTAAAAGTTTTTACATATAATGGTTCTCACATTTAGCGAACAAAACTATTTCCGGTTTGCATTTAGAAATAAACCGAGATATTTACTTAAATATAAAGAAATACTGTAAAGGTATTGTTTGTCTAATGACTTTCACCTTCACATACACAAAAATATCTTTCACCTTTTGTATCATTGGACTGGGTCCATATTTGAACTGGGAAGGGTTTAGTGCACTATTTCTCAATTATTTTTTGCCTATGGACCCCTTTGATCCCTATTTTACTCTACTGGGCTTCCATAGCCATTCAATGTATATGAAAAAAAGTTTTATTGTATTTTATGATTAAATATCATTAGGAATTGTAAAAAAAAAAAAATGAAATATTTTGTATTTTGTCTTTTACTTGTTTCGTTCATTAGATTGTGGCCATGTTGGAGCACTGCCTTGTAGAATTTTTAGTCAAATGAATCAACCCCAGTACCTGTCTTTTGTTAAGAATGGTACTTATTCTATCGGACTCTTTTTGCCAAACTGCAAAGTTACAGGGCCATAAACACACCAACACTAGATGTCAAGTAGTGGTGAGAGACAAGTACAGACACAAACACACACACACACACACACACACACACACACACATATACACACACAATACGTTTCTTTCAGTTTTCATCTACCAAATCCACTTTCAAGGCTTTGGTTGGTCTGAAGCAACAGTAGATAAAGGTAAAAGGTGAAGGTTACCTTCTTGAGTCATGCTGACTCACAAGGGTCAGTTTCCCAGTTTCATGGTGTATATATTCCACACCTGGACGTGATACCAGTCCATCACAGGATTATTCATTTTTGCCAGCTGAGTGGACTGGAACAACATGAAATGAAGTGTTTTGCTTGAGAACACAACACGTTGCCTGATCCAGGAATTGAAATCACAATCTTATGACCATGAGTCCAATACCCTAACCACTATAGTGCTGGTTGGCCCAGTGCTATAGTAGAAAGCACCCAAGGTGCTGAGCAATAAGATTGACCCTGAAGCCATGTAGCTGTCAGGTGAACTTCTTGACCACAGGTGAACTTCTTAAGTCATATACACTCATAGAGCCAGTTTCCTAGATTTTCTGGCATATATTCTCTATCCTTTGTCTTGTCTTGTAACTGCATTTACCCAGAAGGGGTTAAGCCAGCTCCTATTTAGTTCACTGCAATTGTGAGCTCATAGGAGTTTCAAGGGATGGTCAGAGTCCACAAAAATAGTTCCTGTCTGTATACATAAGCCACCATACACAACCAGTAGTAGATCGTTTTCATGTTACACATTTTCACTGCAGGATGCCTACAGATGTAATCCAATGCCACCAGGAAGCTACCTGATTTCAGAATAGACACCACCTAGAATTTGCCATTGCCCAACAGTTAGCAGGGTTGTGACCCTAGCACCGTCGGTGTCAGACTTATCCACCTTGGGTGGCCCTACCAGGGATTCAAAGTCCCTGAAGGCATAGCTCTGATACTCACTCATTAAATATTCCCACCACGATGAGGTCAAGGGTTGGACTTTGAGCAAGTTGCAGGAACTCATTTTTGCCAGCTGAGTGGACAAAAGCAATGTGAAATAAAGTGTTTTACTCAAGAACACAATACATTGCTCAATCCTGGAATCAAAACCACAATCTTACAATCATAAGTTTTGTGGTAAGAAGTTTGTTTCCAACCACATGTTTCCAGTTTTGGCCCCACTGCATGGAAACCTGGGTGTCTTCTACTATAGCCTAGGGCTGACCAAAGCCTTGTGAGTGAATTGGGCAGATGGAAATTGAAAGAAGTCCATCATATATATATATGTGTGTGTGTGTGTGTGTTTGTGTTGTTCTCCACTGCTTGACAACCAGTGCTGATGTGTTTATGTCCCCATAACTAAGTAGTTCAGCAAAAGAGACAGATAGAATAAGTACCAGACTTACAAAAATAAGTACAGAAGACGATGCATTTGACTAAAATTCTTCAAGGTGGTGCCCCAGCATGGCCACAGACTAATGACTGAAACGAGCAAAAGCAAAAGATAAAAAGAATTTTTGTAGAATGTATATAAAGGGAAACTGTTTCAGAGATATGATTGTTTAAACAATAAGAAACTGAAATAAGAAAGATATTACTCCCTCTCCCCCAACACCTTAACCCCTCCTCTCTTAATCTATTTTCACTTCTTTTTCTCCACTTTCAGGCTTACTTAAAACTTTGGTTCTCTCTGCTTTCCCTTTTCTGTTCTTTGTTTTATTTAGTTTACACACCCACTTTTCACTGGCTTCTTCCCCGCCTTACATCACTTCTTGATTTCATTCCTTTCTTTGTTTGCAGTCAAATGAAGGATGAAAACCTAAACTAATGAGATTCTTCACTCCTTAACAGCAAATGAATTTAGCAAACTTTTTTACAAACTCATTTTTGAAAACACTGTTGCTGTTGCAGACTACTGCCATTATCTTTATGTGTGTGTATGTATGTGTGTGTGTGAGAGAAAGAGAAAGAGAGAGAGGTGTGTGTGTGTACATTTGTGAGTGTTTGTCTCTGCATGTTTTCACTTTGTTGTTTTAGCCACTGTGCAATTGTTTATGCCTCCTATAAACAATCTGTCCTGTAGCTCAGTGGCTTTGTTAGTTTCATATGAAGACCATTGGAATAAAAATACCTTATCTTTTACTTGTTTCAGCTGTTGGACTGCCGCCATGCTGGGGCACCACCTTGAAGAATTTTAATCAAACAAATTGACTTCAATACCTATTTTCTAAAGCCTGGTACTTATTCTATTGGTCTCGTTTGCGTTTTAGTCAAAGCTGGGGCACTGCCTCGAAGAATTTTTAGTCAAACGAATCAACTCCAGTACTTGCTCTTTAAGTACTTTTGTGTTTTAGTCAAAGCTGAAACCATGTGTGTAGGAAGCAAACTTCTTACCATTATCACATATCTGTGCCTATGTGTATGTACTTCCACAGTGGGCTTCCACACAGTTTCTGTCTATCAAATTCACTCATAAGGCAGTGGTCAGCCTGGGGCTATGGTACAAGACACTTACCCAAAGTACTGTGTAGGCATCCAGCCAAAGAACACTAACTCAATACATCTTGTCTAACTCATGAGAGCATAAAAATGATGATGAGAATGAAGTGTCTGAGAATGACTTCAGAGAGTGATAAGTTGAGAGAAAATTTTCCTCATTGGATAGAAGTTTATTTCAAATGATGAAGGCACAGTTACTATTGCAGTGGAAGACAATGTGACATGGAAGTGCTATTATGAGAAGCTGCTGAATATGGAGAAAACATGGGATAAGGAATGAATACCTCATTCTGACCTTACAGAGGGTCCAGCAATTCAAGTCGATAGTAGTTTGGTAGATAAAGTGAATAAGGACATAAAGTGAGAGAAAGCTACTGGACCATCAGTAGAGATTCTCAAAATATCTGGTGAAGTAGAATTACCGCTCGGATACTTAATCAAGTAATAGAGGAAGGTGTCATATCCAATGATTGGCCTAATTGTGAGAATCGTAGCAGAGTTGATCTGAAATAGTAAACCTACATATATGCATATATGTGTGTGTATATATATATATATATATATATATATATATGTACATATATGCATGTGTGTATATATATATATATATATATATATATATATATATATATATATATACATATGTACATATATGCATATGTGTATATATATGTATATATATCATCATCATCATCATCATCATCGTTTAACGTCCGCTTTCCATGCTAGCATGGGTTGGACGATTTGACTGAGGACTGGTGAAACCGGATGGCAACACCAGGCTCCAGTCTGATTTGGCAGAGTTTCTACAGCTGGATGCCCTTCCTAACGCCAACCACTCAGAGAGTGTAGTGGGTGCTTTTACGTGTCACCCGCACGAAAACGGCCACGCTCGAAATGGTGTCTTTTATGTGCCACCCGCACAAGCCAGTCCAGGGGCACTGGCAACGATCTCGCTCGAAAATCCTACAGGAGCCAGTCAGGCGGTACTGGCAACGGCCACTCTCAAAATGGTGCATCTCATGTGCCACCCGCACAAGAACCAGTCCAGGGGCACTGGCAACGATCTTACTTGGCTTGCCGGGTCTTCTCACGCACAGCACATTTCCAAAGGTCTCGGTCCGTAGTCATCGCCTCGGTGAGGCCCAATGTACGAAGGTCTTGCCTCACCACCTCAGCCCAGGTCTTCCTGGGCCTACCTCTTCCACGGGTTCCCTCAACTGTTAGGGTGTGGCACTTTTTCACGCAGCTATCCTCCTCCATTCTCACCACATGTCCATACCAGCGCAATCGTCTCTCTTGCACGCCACAACTGATGCTTCTAATGTTCAGCTTTTCTCTCAAGATACTTACACTCTGAAGGGTATTCACATTGACATTACACATCCAACGGAGCATACTGGCTTCATTCCTTGCGAGCTTACGTATGTCCTCAGCAGTTACAGCCCATGTTTCACTGCCATGTAGCATGGTTGTTCGTACGCATGCGTCATACAGTCTGCCTTTTACTCTGAGTGAGAGTCCCTTTGTCGCCAGCAGGGGTAAGAGCTCTCTAAACTTTGCCCAGGCTATTCTTATTCTAGCAGCTACACTTTCAGCGCACCCACCCCCACTACTAACTTGGTCGCCCAGATAGCGGAAGCTATCGACTACCTCTAGTTTTTCACCCTGGAATGAGATAGAAGTTGTTTCCTGTTTGTTTGCAGTCTTTATTGCACCTGAACATCTGCCACAAACAAAAACTAACTTGCTAGTTAACCTGCCTTTGATGTTGCTGCACCTCTTATGTGTCCATAGCTTGCACCGGGTACATCTTATAGAGTTACTACCTACTCCTTTTCTACATACTGAGCAGGGCCATCTACCTGAAGGGGTTTGTGTTTTATCTACCTTCCTACTTATTAGGATTTTGGTTTTAGCTAGGTTGACTCTAAGGCCCTTCAATTCTAGACCTTGCTTCCACACCTGAAACTTCTCCTCTAGTTCTGATAGTGACTCCGCAATTAGGGCAAGGTCATCAGCATAGAGGAGCTCCCAGGGGCAACCTGTCTTGAACTCCTCTGTGATTGCCTGGAGGACTATGATAAATAAGAGGGGGCTGAGGACGGAACCTTGGTGGACCCCTACCTCTACCCGGAATTCATTGCTGTACTCATTTCCAACCCTCACCTTACTGGCAGCATCTCTGTACATGGCTCGCACAGCTCTCACTAACCATTCTTCTATCCCAAGTTTCCTCATTGACCACCAGATAAGGGATCGGGGGACCCTGTCAAAGGCTTTCTCCATGTCAACGAAAGCCAGGTACAGAGGTTTATCCTTAGCTAGGTATTTCTCCTGCATCTGTCTCACTAGAAATAAGGCATCAGTAGTGCTTTTACCTGGCACGAACCCAAACTGCATCTCATCTAAATTGATTCGCTCCCTAATTAGTTGGGCTATGACCCTCTCTGTAACTTTCATAACCTGATCTAACAGCTTGATGCCTCTGTAATTATTTGTATCTAAAGCGTCCCCTTTACCTTTGTAGCAGTTGACTATGATGCTGCTACACCAGTCATTGGGTATGACTCCTTCGTGTATCACCTGGTTCGTAATACGGGTGACTAGGCTATAGCCAACACTGCCAGATATTTTGAGCATCTCTGCAGTGATTCCTGATGGGCCGGGGGCTTTCCCGGTCTTCATACTCTTAATTGCTTTATCTACCCTGGTACTATCAACTCGGATAGCTGGTCCCTCTATTGGGTCGACATACGGCAGGCTCTCTTTCTCCCATTCATTCTCTTTATTAAGCAATCTATCGTAGTGGCATCTCCAGACCTCTTTCTTTGCATCCTCATTTAATGCAAGCGTACCATCATCCATGCGAACACATTTCTCTCCTACAACATCACTATTCTCTCTCCTACACTGTCTTGCAACACGGAATACCTCGAGTCTTTGGTCCTCACGGCGCAGAACATTGGCAAATCTTTCCTTATCTGCTTCCCCTCTGGCTAAATAAACCTGTCGCCTAGCCTCCCTTCTGGCACATTGGTACAATTCCCTGCTACCACCGTTTTTCCAGTCCTTCCAAGCCTGTTTCTTTTGTCTAATAGCCCTGTCTACCTCCTTGTTCCACCACCACGTTACTCTGGGTCGGGAGGGGACCTTACACCACCCACAAATCTGGTCGGTGGCTTTCAACAGGTTGTCCCGCAGAAATCTCCAATTGTCTTCCACGTTGTATGATGCTATATCCCCTTCTATTTCGTTAAATGCTTCAAGTAACTTGTCTCTAAGTCTCTGTCCGTTTGCAGGGTCTTTAACCTTCCACACCCTTCTTCTCCAAGCCTGTCTAATTCTGGGCACCCATTTTGCCTTGATCCCAAAGTCGCTAACTACTAATCTATGTTGTGGGGTACATTCTTCGCCAGGGTAGGTTTTGGCTTTTATAAGCCGCCCTCTTTCCCTATTTCTGGCGAGGATGTAGTCGATTTGGCTAGAGTGTCTGCCGGAGCGGTAGGTGACTAGGTGACTGGCAGGTTTCCTGAAGTTGGTATTGCAGACCATAAGATTGGTTGCATCACAGAACTCCAGCAGTCTGGTTCCCTCCTCGTTGCGGGAACCGAAGCCATAGCCTCCATGTATGCCATGGAAGCCCCCAGCACGACGTCCGACATGACCGTTGAAGTCTCCAGCCACAAAGAGAAGGTCCCTGTCACTCGTCGACGAGGTAGTTTGCAAGAGGGTGTCATAGAATTGGTCTTTCAGACCATCTGGTAGCCCCGGTTGAGGTGCATAGGCTGAGATGACAGTAGCTAATCTATGATGAAGCACTAGTCTGATCTTAAGTACTCTGTCACTTACTCTAACGACCTCGATTACCTTATCCACCCATTTCTCCGCTAGAAGTATTCCTACGCCCCCGACCCCGTCAGTGTTCCCTGCCCAGAAAATCTTGTACCTGTGTTCTTTGCCTGTGAGGAACCTCGCAGAACCTCCTCTCCATCTTACTTCCTGGATGCAGCACATATCTACGCGTCTCCGTTCAAGCATCTCAACAATTTCACCAGATCTACCTTTCAGCGTGCCGACGTTGAGAGTGCAAATCCTAACAGTATGGGTGTTGGGGGTGTGGGCCTGTAGCCTGGGAAGGGGAAAAGCAGTGTCGTGTACCTGAAAAGAAAACTTGCAATTGGAAGAATATTTATATATATATATGTTTGTATATATATATATGTATATATATATATATATGTATATATATATATATATATGTATATATTACAGTTCTATATTTAAGAGATGAGGAATTATTTACATTATTTACATTTGACAGATATTTATCCTTATCTTGTTTGTTGTTAACACAACGTTTCGGCTGATATACCCTCCAGCCTTCGTCAGGTGTCTTGGGGAAATTTCTAACCTGGGTTCTCATTCCTAACGATGTTACTATTATTATATTGTTATTATTATTATTCCTATTATTAATCAGGTCGCTGCCGTGAATCGAACTCGGAACCTTGGGGTTAGTAGCCCGCGCTCTTAACCACTACGCCATATGCCTGTGGGCAATTATGGGGTGAATTTTAAGGCTTATAAATCTATTATTTTTCTATCCTTCCTCAATACCGGTTCCCATATGCTATTCATATCTGCACTCGGTCTGCTTAGGATGTTGTTGTGTCCTAGCATATGTGCTGCTTCTTTTAGTTTTCGTATTTTCCAGTGTTGTTCCCTGTCTATTATTTTAACTTCATCCCACAGGGGGAGGTGGTTTCCATTTTTCCATACATGATCAGCTATACCCGATTTATCAATATCTCCTCGTGTCACAGCTTTGCGATGTTCTTCTACCCTTATTTTGAGGGGGCGACATGTTTCGCCTTTGTATAATCTACCACAGCTGCATGGGATGGAGTACACGCAGTTTTTGGTCATATTCTCTTCTGTTGGTGGTTTTACCCGAAGGAGATATTTGCGAAGTGTTGTATTGCTCTTGAATACTGCCCTGATGTCATATGGGCCGCATATCTTTTGTATCTTTTCGGAGAGGCCTTTCACATAGGGTAGACAGACTGTAGACAGTTTTTTGGTTTCATCCTCTCTTTTCTTCATAATTGGAGTAGATAGTATGTTCTTGGGGTAGTTGTTTCTTAATAGATTGTTACTGAGCTTGATCATTTCCTCGTGGTGGGTATCACGATCGCTACTTATATTCTTTGCTCGGTGTTTTAGGCACTGAGCAATTCCTCTCTTTACACTGTATGGATGGTGGGAATTGAAGTTAAGGTATCGTCCAGTGAAGGTTGGCTTGCGAAATTTCCCCAAGACACCTGACGAAGGCTGGAGGGTATATCAGCCGAAACGTTGTGTTAACAACAAACAAGATGAGGATAAATATCCGTCAAATGTAAATAATGTAAATAATTCCTCATCTCTTAAATATAGAACTGTATTATCTAATCGGTACGGAGCCGACATTAGACTTCATTGGAGACATATAGAGAAACTCCATCAAAAACTAGCTCGTCTTTCAAACCATCTAACTTTCCTGTGTAGATGTAGAGACTCAAAGCTAATACCACCTGGCTTGAATATAATGACACCAGTGGATTCTTATAAAGCTAGAAGAGTAGCGGAAAGGGCAGGACATGCCCTCGTCCGTGAGAGGATCCATTACAACCGTTGGAAAAAACATCAACTAAATAACGAAATCAAAGAGAGGCTATCGTCATTACTTAGGAAAATAACTGGAGATGACGACAGAAAGAGAATCCAACAAGATCTAGGAAAATCGTACGTGAAAGAATTTGAAATGGTGAAGACACGCCAGATTAAAAAGTTTATGAAACTCAAAGGTCGGAGAATGAAGACTGAAGTCCATCACCCACCTGTGAAAGCAATGATTAATGTAAGTAGCCGACGTCTGGAAGACTCCGAAGAAGCCGTACTAAACAAAGGTCTCAACTTTGCGACAACCATCAAGTGCATTCCATACTTGGACATAATAGCCCCTATTGAAGAGATAGCGGTAAAGATACCAAAAGCTCAGGGAGATGAACTAAGGTGGAAGGTGAGACAGGTACTGGAGAAAGCGAAACTTCCCAAACCAAACATCACTAAGGAAGAAAAGTTTGCTATCAAAAGGCTACAAGGAGACAATTCCATCATAGTTCTCCCAGCGGACAAGGGAAATGCTACAGTGGTGATGAACAAGTCTGACTACTCTGAAAAATTGGCAAGTCTTATAAGTGATGGTAGCTACAATAGAGTAAAGAAAGACCCAACTCTGAAAACAGAGAGGAAGTTGTCACAGATCTTGATCAAAAACAAGTATCACTTCACACCAATGAAGTACAGACAGCTGACTCAACACTACAGTAAACTACCACACATGTACGGTCTCCCTAAGATTCACAAGGAGGGTATTCCACTAAGACCTATAGTGAGCTGTAGAGGTTCAGCATGTCATCCACTGAGCCGCTTCTTGGTGAATATAATCAGTCCAATAGCAGGAAAGTCAACATCATACGTGAAGAATTCCACCCACTTCACAGAATTGATCAAGGATACCCCCATTCAATCCAACCAGATGGTGAGCCTAGATGTGATAAGTCTATTCACCAAAGTCCCAACTGGTGAAGCACTATCGGTGATTCAAGAAAAACTAGTAACAGACACCCATCTAAAAGAACGCACTAGTATACCAATAACAAACTTGATGGAAATGTTGACTTTCTGTGTAGAAACTACCTACTTCAGTATGGACACTGATATATATCGACAAGAAGAGGGTTTAGCTATGGGTTCGCCATTATCACCGATAATAGCCAATATATACATGGAATACTTCGAGAATTTGGCTTTAGGATCAACACCACTAAAACCAACCCTATGGCTGCGATACGTTGATGACACCTTTATTCTCTGGCCCCACCAGCAAGATGTCCAAGTGCTGTTAGATCATGTGAACTCAATAAATCCATCCATACAGTTCACCATGGAAAAGGAACAGAACAATCAGCTGGCATTCCTGGACGTATTAATAACACGCACCGAGTATGGATTCAGGACATCCGTATATCGCAAGCCAACCTTCACTGGACGATACCTTAACTTCAATTCCCACCATCCATACAGTGTAAAGAGAGGAATTGCTCAGTGCCTAAAACACCGAGCAAAGAATATAAGTAGCGATCGTGATACCCACCACAAGGAAATGATCAAGCTCAGTAACAATCTATTAAGAAACAACTACCCCAAGAACATACTATCTACTCCAATTATGAAGAAAAGAGAGGATGAAACCAAAAAACTGTCTACAGTCTGTCTACCCTATGTGAAAGGCCTCTCCGAAAAGATACAAAAGATATGTGGCCCATATGACATCAGGGCAGTATTCAAGAGCAATACAACACTTCGCAAATATCTCCTTCAGGTAAAACCACCAACAGAAGAGAATATGACCAAAAACTGCGTGTACTCCATCCCATGCAGCTGTGGTAGATTATACAAAGGCAAAACATGTCGCCCCCTCAAAATAAGGGTAGAAGAACATCGCAAAGCTGTGACACGAGGAGATATTGATAAATCGGGTATAGCTGATCATGTATGGAAAAATGGAAACCACCTCCCCCTGTGGGATGAAGTTAAAATAATAGACAGGGAACAACACTGGAAAATACGAAAACTAAAAGAAGCAGCACATATGCTAGGACACAACAACCTCCTAAGCAGAACAAGTGCAGATATGAATAGCATATGGGAACCGGTATTGAGGAAGGATAGAAAAATAATAGATTTATAAGCCTTAAAATTCACCCCATAATTGCCCACGGGCATATGGCGTAGTGGTTAAGAGCGCGGGCTACTAACCCCAAGGTTCCGAGTTCGATTCACGGCAGCGACCTGATTAATAATAGGAATAATAATAATAATAACAATATAATAATAGTAACATCATTAGGAATGAGAACCCAGGTTCGAAATTTCCCCAAGACACCTGACGAAGGCTGGAGGGTATATCAGCCGAAACGTTGTGTTAACAACAAACAAGATGAGGATAAATATCCATCAAATGTAAATAATGTAAATAATGTATATGTATATATGTATGTATATATGTATATATATATATGTATATATACATATATATATATGTAGATGTATATATACATATATATATATGTATATATATATATATATATGTGTGTGTATATATATGTGTTATATATATATATCTCTTCTATCTTTTTCTTGTTTCAGTCATTGGACAGTGGCCATGTTGAGGCATCATCTTGAAGGGCTTAGGGAAACAAATTGAATTGCAGTTTGTTGCGCACTCTTCTTTCTATGTTTCACTCCCCATACATTAAATGTGGACCTCTGCACTGTGTTATCTAATATACTTCCTGAACTGAAATTAGTTTATAACCTAGTTCTTTGTATACTCCCATAAAGACTAAAATTTTGCCAACTACAATTTAAAAACATAGTTACTGAAGACTAATTTCTTGGAAATTGACACAACTATTATCATGATTATAAATATATTCTTCCTTCTTGTTATCTTTTTGGGAATATGAAATTACTAGGAGGAGTTGATTCCTAGTCCCTTCACTCCTGCCACTTCCAGTCACCTCTTACACCATGCAGGAAATATGCTGTTGGGCCCCACTGCTGATATTGGGAGTTGCATTCTATGCCTTGACCTGAGTATAGGAAGGGGCTTGTCTCTTTGAGCTGGAAAATGAATGAAATGACTGGTGCCTTGTTGTGGCTACCTCCTCCTAAAAAAGAAATGGGCAATAAGCCTGAGTATAAGTATGTATGTATGTATGTATAAATATATTTTATCATTTATTCACAGTTGTAATTTGAAGTATAAACATGTATTGTAGAGTGCCATCCACTGTTTCTCAGTCAACTGATGAGAACATAGAGAAATTCTTGGCTATTCTTATTTCAGTTCATTGATACAACAAAGACTTCTTATTGCAGGATTCTTGACTCTTGCTGTTTGGTGAGTGATGTTCATGTCATATACATGGATGCTTGCAAAAGTCAGGCTAAGTATATACTTAGTAAACAATACATGTTGGTATCCAAGTTCTCATGGCAAATATCTGTTGAAGAGTAGGAGAAAAAATTGTAACAAGGCAAAGATGGTTAGAATAAATAAGCATTTATAAGTATCTTAAATATCTCTTCTATCTTTTTCTTGTTTCAGTCATTGGACAGTGGCCATGCTGAGGCATCATCTTGACGGGCTTAGGGAAACAAATTGAATCTAATACTTATTTTTTTAAAGGAGTTTTGCCCAACTGCTAATGTTACAGGGATGTAAACAAACCAGCACTGGTTTTCATCTACCAAATCCACTCATAAAGCTTTTCTTGACCTGGGGCTATAGTAGAAGACACTTATGCAAGGTTCCACACAGTGGGACTGAACCTAAAATCATGCGATTGGAAAGCTCACAGCTACATTTGTGTCTATCTACATCAAGATGATCAGATAAAAAAGAATGTTACATAACTCCAAGTTTTAAATAAAATCTTTTGTGTTCAACCTAAATCCATAACTTCAACACCTGACAGGCATACACCTATCAACCTTATGTGAATCTCAGTCATGTGGCATTGTTTGTTTGTCATGAAACTACATTATCATCCTTGTTATTTTTATATAGCTGAGTGATTTTGTTTTGTCAAAACATCTCAGCTGATCACATACAGACACAGACAATTTTAACTCTTTAGCATTCAGATTATCTGTCAAATGTAATGCTTCATCATCATTGTTTAACGTCTGCTTTCCATGCTAGCATGGGTTGGACGATTTGACTGAGGACTGGTGAACCAGATGGCTACACCAGGCTCCAATCTGATATGCCAATCTGATTTGGCAGAATTTCTACAGCTGGATGCCTTTCCTAATGCCAACCACTCCGAGAGTAGTGGGTGCTTTTAAAATTAAACATGCATTTTCTCATAGGTTTGAGATTTCCATATGATTGTTTATTTTAAACTGACATTGTAGCATAGGTGTGAAAGGCAGGACCCAGCCAGTTTGAAAATAAAACAGGGAAAATATTTTGGCTGGATATAGCCAGTTTAAATGCTGAAGTGCTAATAATAGCTGATATTGAAGTTGGTTGATTTCTTCAGTCACACTTTACATTGTATAGAAAGGGAGAGAGAATAAAAGAAAAATCCAGAGTTAATCACAGATAATGATTATTTTTCCTTTGAAAATTAGTATTCATTTTATCATTTTGTATAAGCACCAAGAAATTTGATAACAGTGTAATTGTAATTATTGCATGTGTAACATATTTCCAAGTATTGCCCATGTTGGCAAAAAAAAGTGTGTGCAAAAGTAGTGTTTACCCATCAGTTGAAATGCAACACACTAGTGTGTATATATATCATCATCATCTAACGTCTGTTGTCCATGCTGGCATGGGTTGGACGGTTTGACCAGGGCTGGTTAGCTGAGGGTCTGCACCAGACTCCTCAGTCTGGTGCAGTCTGATTTGGCATAGTTTCTATGGCTGGGTGCCCTTCCTAATGCCAACCACTCCGACAGTGTAATGAGTGCTTTTTACCTGCCAGTTATGTGACACGACTACGATTTCATATGGCTCCATGCCATGACTATGATTTCATATGGCTTGATGTGGCTTCTTCTCAAGCACGGCATATTGCCAAAGTCTCAGTCATTTGTCATTGCCTCAGTGAGGCCCAATGCTTGAAAGCTGCCTTTTATGTGCCACCAGCTTGGTTGATAGTTATGCAACATCGGCCACATTGCCTCCATAAGATCCAATGCTCAAAAGGTGCCCTCACTCTCTCTCTCTCTCTATATATATATATATATTATTTTGTTTAAAAGAGTTCCAACACTGTCTGTTTTTTATGTTTTATTTATACTCCTGCAGAACCAATGTGGGATATAGAATATGGAATATACAATATATAATATAATATACAATATATAATATAAAATAAGATAAAATAAAATAAAAATAGATGGCACCATGAAATAAAGTATTGAATGTAGATGAAATATTGAGTGTTCAATATAAAGGATCAAATATATAAATATATAAAGGTATAAAGGCGACTCAAGTTTCAGGGTTATTTCCCTTCGTCATGGCCGGTATGACAGACTTTAACAGACATATATTTGATCCTTTATATTGAACACTCAATATTTCATCTACATTCAATACTTTATTTCATGGTGCCATCCATTTTTATTTTATTTTATTTTATTTTATATTATATATATTGTATATTATATTATATATTGTATATTCCATATTCTATATCCCACATTGGTTCTGCAGGAATATAAATAAAACATAAAAAACAGACAGTGTTGGAACTCTTTTAAACAAAATAATATATTCCTCTATACACAATCATACAAAAAAACCCTTTTTTGTATTTATTTTTACTCGCATATATATATATATATATATATATATATATATATATATATATATATATATATATATATACTAGACTACCTGTGACCCGTTGGGTCACTGATAGTTCAGGTTATAAAACATTGAAGCTGATTTCAACATTGCATGAAGTGAAAGTAAATTTTATGATGAGTCAGTTAAATATTTCAATTTATTTGTATCATCATAGGTCTGGTTTACAAGTTCATGTTTAAGGTTTTATTGATTATTTACAGCATCTAAGAGAAATAGAACTTCCGGGATAAACTTGAACCCTAGTAACAGCATTTATTTATGGCATGTGTGCACACTTCTACAAAAATGCGAAAGGAATTGTTATATAACGTAAACACAGAATTAATGGAAACAAAGTGTGACAAGGCTGGCCCTTTGAAATACAGGTACTACTCATTTTTGTCAGCTGAGTGGACTGGAGCAACGTGGAATAAAGTGTCTTGCTCAAGGATACAATACATCACCAGGAATTGAACTCACGACCTTGTGATCATGAGCCAAATACCCTAACCATTAATCCATGCACCTTCACTATCTAAATATAACATATCACTAAACTTGGGTTCTTTAACATTTAAACCAACCATATCTGACTCAAATAGGGAATTGAACTCAATGCCCTAACCACTAAGCCACACACCTTCACTAGTAATTAATATATATATACACATACACACACACACACATATATATATATATATGCACATAGTAATTGAAGCCGAAAGTGTCATAAAGCCATTTTAGTTGGCCTTGTCAAGCAGTTTTGCACAGGGTAATAGATAACAATATGTCGCCTTCAGGGATGCCAGGTATATCTGGTATTACTTAATGCAGTTATTTAATATCCAGTATGAAACCAGTTGGTGAGATCAGTTGAAATAGATCTATTATACAATTAACTTTGATTAATATACCCACTCTATGGACAAATATACTAGTGTGCATATTTCTCCTGCCATGGCTTCTCAGACAACTATGTATGTAACACAGGGTGTCCAGGCTAAATTTGATGATTTTTATATCTCCTTTTTTCATTGGTGAACAGTCAATGGTGTTGGAGAGCATAAAGATTAAAATTGTAGTTCAGAAAAAAGTTATCAGACATGGAGGACTGGAAGCCATCTGAATATTGGAAAAGAGTTATCAGTATAATAATGATTCATGCTGGGTATCAAAATGCTGACATCATGACTGCTGCTCACTGCTCTGTGAACACTGTAAAGGCTGTGAGAGATGACATGGACAGCTGCAACAAAGACAATAAGATCCTTGGGTTTGTCTCCAGGTGGGTGACATTGTGCCAACCTAATTCAGATGGCTATGTGAAGTTGTTCGAGATTGTGGTCAAACCCTGGCTGGAGAGGATTGCTGCCGGAAGGCTATATGTGAGACAGCAGACTTTGGCTCCTTGCCCTACCACTGGATGAAGTTAGAAGTGGTTGTCGTAGAATTTCTATAGCAACACCAGCCCCAGTTTCTGGTCTAATTTCTCAGATTGTAATCCCCACAGATTACTATATGTGGGGCACACTTGAGAAAGACACCAACTGCTCTGCCTGCAACACCAAGGCTGAGCTGAGTCAAGATCAAAGGGCTGTTCAATGATCTTTACTGGGGCACAGTGAGGAATGCATACCCCAGGTTCCAGAGCCGTCTTGAGGTCATGGTGGAAGCTGAGGGTGGCTACTTTGTGTAAACTGTTATCTCCCACCCACAACCTAGTTGATATTTAAAAAAAAATTTTTAATACCGTGTTTTTGGGGGATGAGATTCTTTTCCTTTAATGCAAACTGCTAAATTTAGCCCAAATATCCTGTATAAGTGTGTAAAAATATGCACATACATAGGATAAAGGGTAACGACGCTTTTTGGTCATGAATGACCATGGGATTGCACCTAGAAAAAGTTCCCCTCCTGGGCACAAGTCCAAGCAAGGTTGTTTGTAGAAGACCAGCAGTCACCCATGCATACCAGCCTCCCCTCTCCGTGCCACTGTTGTTATCCAAGGGAAAGGCAAAGGCCGACACAGCTTGGCACCAGTGACATCGCAATTGATTCCTACAGGTGATTGTACAGGAGTAATATGAAATAAAGTGTCTTGTTCAAGAACACAACACACAGCCTGGTCCAGGAATCAAACTCAAAACCCCATGATTGTGACGACCTGGGCTATAGAAGACACTTGCCTAAGGTGCCACACAGTGGGACTGAATCCAAGACTACTTGGTTGGAAAGCAAGCTTCTGACAATGCAACCACACCTGCATCTAAAACTTCGTTATCAAATGTGTACTTTCTAAGACACTAGGTGTGATTTGAGGGAGATTTGACTGCTATTTCTTGCCGCTCGAGCGACAGCGTTGCGTCCGTGTTGTTGGTTCGTTGAAAAAGTGAAAGGGGGTTATTGTTACTTAGCAACAGGTTAAGCCTGATGAAGAAGGCTTCCAATCATGATCTGTTTTGTTTTTAGTTATTTCGTTTAACGTGTGATTTAAAGATTTGGCAAGCATCCGTAACAGATCGAATGATCGTTTAAAGAAAGGTTACCTCGTTGGCACGAAGTGCTTCAAGTTGAGGTAGACATTAACTAAGTAAATAAATAAATAATAAAGTGTGTGTGGGGGTGGGTGGGGGAGTGGGGTATCCAGATCTGCGTGAACTAGAAGCAGAACCCAAGCCATGGGCCAAAAATACAGAGATACCGTACGGTACAGCTTCTGCAACTCATCAAAACGTGATGGATGAAGTTGTCAGTTTGAATTTAGATAGACGTTATATGATTATCGTCATCTAGAGAGCTAATTCAGTTTTCTGTACTACTAAATATTTCATATGATAAACCACAATAATCAACGTGTCAATCAAGCCCAATGCATTTCTGCTTCTCTCTCGCCAAAAGCGATGAATCAAATATTTTTCGTAATGATGCCGGTGTCTTTTACGTAACACTCTGTTTTCATAATGGTTGCTGCGTTAGCTGTACAGTTCCCTCCAAGTGACGTCACAACTGCAAAGGAGGTGGAGAACAAATCACGTCAGGAAAGGAAGTAGCCAATTAAAGAGCGTGCTAATGCGAAAGAGAGAGGCAACCGGAGACAGAGAAGGAAAAAGAGAAAGAGTGAGCGAGCGAGAAAGATGTATGGAGGGAAGGGAAGCTATAAGGACAATGACTGCGATGAGACGAAGAGGGAGAAATGAATAAGAAGGAGTGGTTGCGACTGTAAGAGCGGGAAGCCGATATAGAAATTTATTTGGTTATTATTTTTTTCTGTCGGTATTTGCAATATGCTTAGTCGGTGCGTTACCGTTTTTATGTTGCTGTTATTATTTTAGTGGATACACCCTTCGGCAAGTTTTGTTTTTCTAATCTAAACCCAGGATTTGGATATTCATTTATATTATAATCGACGATTTTGATATTTTAAAGTTAGCCTGACATGTTCCATAGTTGGATGTACCCCATCTGTAACCAGTATTGTCCAATATGAAGTAAGTTATCGATTTATCATTTATGTTATGATTATATTTTTATTGTACAATTTTGAAAAGTATATTTGAAAATTACAGGTTATATAAAAAAAAATCGTCCATCGTTCTTATTAGGAAGCATTTTTATGACGTGAAAGGCTTCCTTCAATAAGCCACGTGTTAAACCTCTGCAAAAGTGCTGTCTATTCTGTTCATTAAAATAAAAGAAAGTAATCTTTTTCATGTATTGGTATAAACTGAAATAGTGCCTATATTGGTTTCGAAAGGAGTCTTCAGCAGATTTATGGATTTTTTAATTTTTTTTACATGCACACGTGTGTATATGTGTGATTCATCTACGTCTTTCATACGCACATGTATGCAGTGGCCACAAAACGGGGATCTGTTTTCGTTTCGTGAACTATTGAATTTCGACCCCCGTCTTTATGATTTCTCTCGATACTTCTCCATTTTTATTTAAGCTTAAATTTTTATAGAATTAAATTATTTATATTCATTTCAGTTTGTTTATTCGAACTATCAATTTTAAATGCACTCTCACTCTGCAACTAGAACTAGTTAAAACGAACTCTTAGATCTTGCGCAACTTGATAACTGTTTTTTCAACGTCACAATAGAAGGGAGGAGAGTTGGCATTTTATTAATCCACATGGTATTTCTCTTTAACGACTTCTAAATTAGGCTTCCCTGCTTTTATACTTTCATTAAATTCTTAATGATCTCGAAATCAACTGAAGTTTCTTTGGGAAATATATAATAGAATTTACAATTATAAATGTGACACGTCTGAAATATAAAGTGCCTTAGTCATTATTTTGAAGTGATCTTATCCCATCATTCCGTTGCTTCGCTATTTAAATAAAGTATTTTAACTAATTTTTTCTGACGAGGTTGCTCTAAGCGGTGTATTAAACAATTTAAGATGTATTTTTTAAAATACCATTAAATGAAATTCCTTTGAAATTCTCTCATTTATCATGGTAAACTTTTTTAGTCGCAATTCACGTGGGTTTATTTTCACTAGTCCTACATGATCTGACTAAACATGGTATGTGATATCCACTCCTATGGCTTTTAGAAATAAATGTACTGTAATTTTTTTTTTTTTCATTAGCAAATATTTTAAAACTTCAATTTTTCGATACATTTACTTGAACTCCTTTATATAGTGATGTTTTTCTTTTCCCCTTCTTTTCGGCAACCCGTTTCTCACTGACGGGTTTGCCTACCGGCAACATGAATCCCTAGATATATCATATTTCTTCCGTGTTTGCAGTCCTTAAAAAGATCGTCAAACGTTTGACGATCTTTTGAGAAAATGAGACTTATAATTAATGTTACAAAGATTAGAAATCTCATTTTCCTTCCTTGGGTTGTTTTTTCCCTCCTCAAATATTTTCGCTACCAAAATCTATATTCATTGTCCTTACGTGGACTAAAATCTAAGTTGATAAAGCTTACGACAAAATCGCAATTCTAAATATATATTGATTTATAATGATGTAGAATTTACATTTAACACATTTTATTGCCTAGGTATTCGCATTTAAAAAAAAAATACAACTGTATTTAGGTCTATAAATTGTTGAAGACTTGATAAGAAATGTTTATATAAACTTTTCCATATGTACCTTAATCTTTTGAATTGAACAATGTTTTAAACAATTGAACTTTCAACGTTAAGACGATAAAATAAATAGCTCAACTACTCTAAATGTTACAGATTATAAAGAATTATAGACCTGTGTTGATAGCCAATAACCACATCATAGGTTTTAACTGAAATAACTTTTCAGTTACAAATCATATTTTGGGGATTTTGTAATTTTATAATTCTTTTCTAGATTCTCTTTACTCCACCTTTATAATAAACAGCACTTGAATGATTTTTATTTATTGAGCAAAAGAGATCCTTTGTTTTAAAAAGGTTCGGTCTTACAACTTCAATTATTTCAGATGTTTTGAGCTCTCGTCCTGCATAAAAATCTGAGACGTTCTAATTCACTGGGATAAACTATTGTCCTTGCAATACTTCATTCAATAATAGCCATGTGAAATCCTGAGTTGTAGTCAAAGTTCTTTCTGGAGAAAAATCAAATTAACTTAAGACGAAATTTCAAGGCAATTTTTCCGCACCAATTTTTAATTACTAACTTTAAAATAAAATTATAAATGTTTATTACTGATTACATTTCATATTGTATTTTTTTTTTATTGTGGCTGATTTTGTTTCTTTTGTTTTTCAGAAATAACAGCAGTAATCTTCATGACAGTAAGTAGTCATATCTCTTCAGTAGCAAGCAACCTGTCGCCCAGTCTGTTATCGTTTTTTGTTCACAGGTCATTCAACCGGACAGTGGACATGTTGCTTTCTTCTTCTTTCACCTCGTCTCACAACAAACACTTTCCATGGAATTTATTTTTAGTACTGGTCGCCGTTACCAAGGACTTAGGTCTTTGATTTCCTTTGTACCACATAAGAGGCAAATAAACTGTTAATTTCAGGTCTCCTAGAGTAAAAAGCAATTTCTTTCTCTCTCAAAGCATGAAGTCACATTACTAGCGAGAGGTTTCAACTCTCTTAACGAAAATTATGTGATAATTTGTTTTGCAGAAGCTTATAAAACCAGTTTGTTTTCAATCCTATTTTCCACCTCCTCTACTTTTTCACTGTGCTTTATTTTAAATCTGGTTTTGGAGTTTAAGCTTTGCAATGCAAACATTACTTCCATTGTGTTTGTTCAAATCTGGCTTTGAGTTGAAGCTTTGCAAACATTTATAGTTGAACTTGGACTGAATCTGCTATGTAGGCTGAGGAAACTGTTGTTTTATGTATTAGGCTTAGTAACTCTTGTAATTGGTGTTGGATGGGAAATAGCTGACGGAAATGAATAACTGGCTTTTAGTAGCAACTGCTAAAATATTGTGAGAAGATGGCTACTGACTGCTGTAGTATATAAGGGATTAATTACACCAGGGCGACCCTAGCCAGGCGATCGCACTTTACACGCATTGAAACTTATACTAAAGAGGGCATGGTGTAGCGTTACTGGTTAATTTATTCAAATGTAAAATAATGTGGACAGTCAGAAAAGAGGTTGCGAGGATTTCCGAACGAATCTGATGCTTGTAAAAAATTATGTACATATTAAAATGTCAAAACTTGTGATGTTATTAATAATAATGAAAAAAAACATCTGTGTGTGTGTGTGTGTATATATATATATATATATATATATATAGCGAGAGAGAGATTTCTATCCAGCTAGTAGTTCTTTCGGAAACTATTCTTGATAGTAAAAATTGCATATTAAATATATTGAATTATTTATTTTAGAAATTTTGGGTTTACTATTCATTATATCTACATCCCTTTTATGCGGATTCGCTTGAGTATATATATATATATATCCCCCCCCCCCCACAAATTGGCTGCTTTTAAATCCGTTATTTATTCAATTTGAACGGTCTAATGAGATCTCGATAAAATTATTTCCCAATGTAGTTCTCCGTTGAAGCTATTTGCATGTCAAGAGGAAAGAATGTGAAATCAACAGAACCATATGTCTGAAAGTGTCTCAGTGCAGTGATACCGGCTTTCATCGGTGACGCACGTGCGCCTGGCTATGATCATCATCGTTGATAAATTTATTTTCTATGGAGCCTTTATTATTTTTTTCCTCGTTCTGCAATTGAAAATTGATACCATGCTCTACATTCTTTTGTTTTGTCTCTTGTCAGCTGATCGCGAATTATTTAGTTAGCTTTCTCCCTCTTTTGTACTGCAAATGGGCAAAGGGCGATATATGGAACCGAATTTATATTTGGCCATTATATTACATAGCAGCTTGACAAAAGCAATTAAAATATTTTTTTATAATATATCTGCTGATGATTTTACTTGTCTACTTTTATTTTAAAGACAATATAGGTCATACACGTGGCATTTTAATACATGCATATGGTAGATATTTTAAATGAGTAGATACGGTCTAATAGTCATAATTTATTGCTTGCTGCGGTTTTTCAGTCAGAGCAGTTATGCGTTGTACAGTTTAGTCAATGGAATTGCTTGCCATATGTACTTTTAAGAACTGATGCCAATATATAGGTTTTTCTGTGATAATTTATGAAGCTGAAGAAACATCTGTAGGGCTTTGTTTAATGTCAGCTAAAATTCCAGGGTAATTTTTGTTCACTAACGGCGAAGTTTAAAATGGAATTCATCACATGGCAAAAAAAAAAAATCGTAGGAAATTGTATGATAGGGGTTATTTAAACGTTTGCACTCATTTTACTGGGCTATTTTCAGGTGTAGTGTGATTGATATAAATTGTATGAACATCTTTATTTAGATAAGACAAAATAGGCTTAGCTTCAGGAGTGTATCTCCCCACCGACTTTGTTTTTTATCATAACTTTCTTAGATAATTTTTAACGATTTTCCCCCTTTTCTTTGGAGGATCATACTTCTTCCTTGAACTTTGTCAAATTCATATCTTTCAATAAAATTTTTTTGAGATACATTTTCGATATAGATTACAATTTTCCCCCCTCCCCTATTTTATAAAGACTACATACTCAAAGACTTGTGTCTTAAAAATTTAAATATATATTTAAAAAAAAAAACATTGTGGGATTGTGAAACGATTCCCTCTCTCCCATTTATTGCCTATTTTCAATGTTTTTTTTTCATTGTATCGTAATCTGCACCATTTAAAATGTATTTCTGGTAATTTTTATTAAAAAATGTGCAATTTAAAGAAAGTTGTGGGAAAACAATGTCAGTGGGAGAACACGCACCACACACATCATTTTTAACGTCTAACGCCTGTTATTTCCATGCTGACTAGAGTTATGCGGATGAAACAATGCTTACAGGCGCGCGTAAATGCGTACGTGCTTGTTTTTGTTACTAATGAATTTGTTTTCTCTTCTTGTTGATAGCTTTTGAAAATATTTCTTTTTCAATAAGTATTCTTCGATATTTTTCTGTTTTGCTATATGTCCTGTACATGAATTTACTAGCAGTTAACTTATTTCCCTAGCAACTAATCATCTGAGGAAATCCTCGCATTGTTCGGTTGCTACTGTATTTATTTATTCCATACTAATTGATCTTTCCAATTCATGGTCGTATTGCGGTGGTGAAGTTTATGCAAATTATACAAGTCTTGTCTAGATTGTTTTCATAGACTACTACATTGTTTTTGTTTTTTTTCATCAGATCAAACCGGTTTTCATAAAGTAATTATACTGGCGTCAATTCAATTGATGAATCCTTCATCTTTCATGAGAGGCTGAGAGAAAAGGAGAGAGAGAGACCATCTAGTGTTCAAAACGATCAATCATTGTTTTTGTTTTTATAGACTCTAAGATATTGCTTCCAGGCTTCTTTCAATTTTCTGTTTACCGAACCTGGTCTTTGATTGGTCCGGGGCGATAGTAGAAAACAATTTGTCCAAGGGTGCCCCGCAGTAGGACTGATCCCGAAACCACGTGGTGGATTTGGTAGTCAAAATGAAAGGTGCTTGTGTGTATTTTCGATAATACTCACGCATCATGTCATGTATAATCATTTAACGTCCGCTTTCCATGCTGGCATGGGTTGGACGGTTTTACTGAACACTAGTAAGAGGGGGGGGGGCTGAACAAGGTTCCGATCTGATTTGGCAAGGTTTCTACGGCTGGATGCCCTTCCTAACGCCAACCACTCGCAGTGTAGTTTTCGTTTTTTACGTGCCACCGGCACTGCTGCCATTGGCCTGACACCGGCATCGGCTACGACTACGGTCTCACTTGGCTTTACAGATCTACACAAGCACGGTATATCGCCAAAGGTTTTGGTCACCTGTCACTGCCTCCATGCGACCCAACAATCGAACGGTGCTTCTTTCAGTTTCCGTCTATCAAATCCACTCTCATTCCTTCGGTCATCCCTGGGTTATAGAAGACGCTTGCCCAAGTTATCAAGCAGTGGAATTGAACCCAAAACCAAGTGTGTGTGTGTGTCTCACTGTCATACAGAATCATTTCATATATATTCTGCAAAAACGGATCTGGTCATTGAGATATATTATTTTGCTTAATCCTGAAGCTCTGGCTCATACAAGCATGGAAAAGTAGACGTTTTAACAATTATGTTATACTTGGGTTTAGTGGGGTGGGGTCACGCTCATATCTATAAAAGCCCTGTAAACTCGACAACAATGCCCTATGATAGGCATTATTTTAATCTTAATTTATGTAATTTACAATAATTTCATGACCTGCTGGATGATCTTAAACAGAACTATGAACATATTAGGAATAGCTTTTGCAAGTAGTGTTATGAAATCATTGTCTTTATACTACGCCTTAATTTAATATTTATAGGTTGCTCTCAAGCTCCATTAATGTAATTATCTCTTCCATTGTATTCAAATGTCAGTAACAAGTGATAAACAAAAGAATGAATAATAAAATTTTTTTAAAAACCTGAATTTAAAATGGTCAAATGCTACTAAACCCCATCTTTTTTTTTTTCTCTTTCGGATTACATTAGCTATGCTCCTTTTTTTTTAAATATGATGTATCGCTTAAAGATTGGCTGCTATTTCTAGCGTACTGAACAACTGCTTCATTGTTCTGTTCCCTCGTATGCTTGAATAAGCAAGGTGTAGTTTCCATGATTAACGAGAACATCATTGTTGTTGAGTTAAAAGAATAATTATTCAAAGTTATCTAATATAGAAATGATTGTTTTGTTATGAATTTGAAAATATATATTTTTTAATCAATGAATAATTGTACAAGCAAGCTTTCGAGAAGGTCATGAGAGAATAAATGTAGGTTGGCTTGACCACGTGTACGCATTTTAGTTTGGATATGAGTGAAAATGTTCCGGCTTACACGTCCTGCCTTCTCTTCAAAATCTGCTGATTTGGATTAAAATAGAACGGCATGTAAGGCAATTAGAATAAAGTAACAGCTTGTCAGTAACTTTTTTGTCGTAGTTTTTTTCTTTCAGATATTTTGCATGCATTTGTATTTAGCAACATCATTCAATTTTTGGAAGTAATCTTAGTCGTATCTTTATTTATTATATATTCTTGCATGGAACGTTAGTTTTTACTGTTTATAAACTTTTGTAAGATTTGGTTAACAAAATGTTTCAGTTTTAAAGATTGTTTCCTCTCATGCATACGAACACTGCTATTTCAGCTGTTTTTACTTCAGTCAAGTCTCCTTAATTCCTGAAGAGAAAAAGCACTAGTCTGAATGTCTGATTACTCGTCTGACAATACCAGTATAAAACCCTCTGCGTGAATTAACTTAAAATATTAAATGCTATTTGATTTTAAACTTTATTCTACTTCCCTGTGCTTCGGCTGAATAATATCATTCCTATATTATATTATAACTTTCTCCCGTAATTGATACAACTGCATTAATACAAACTAAATATAATTACAGAAAAAAATTTAGGATTTTCTAAAGTATTGTTTGTTAAACTAAAACGTTTACTTTATAGTTTACATTTATCTTTTGAGTAACAAAGACTATTTTATTCCAGGTGTTGTCATTGAAGCTACATCTTATAACAAACTTCTCTCTCAATTTGAAGATTTTGTAGCGTCTTCGGGTAAGGGATTTTTTGTCTAGATATTTTTCAGTTTTATTTTTTAAAAAAAAACACCAAAATACTTTACTACCGTTTTAAATCGAAATGTAAAAAAAAAAAAAATAGTACATCTATTGATTTTTGTCCGTCAACAAAGTTTTATTGTAACCTAAGTAAATTTTGTTTTGAAAATTTACCCATGATCTGTATGTAGTGAAGGGGGGGGGGGGTCCTTAGGCGTTATAATAGGCAGCGAAAGAAATGGGTATTAGAGACGGGCGTTATTTTTAAGGTCTGAGAAATTGCTGTTGGAAAGGTGTGACTAGACACTATCAACCACTCATGAACTGAAAAGCAGGGTGATTGTCGTGCCCATGCTACCCATCCCCTCCTTTTCGTCGCTGCTCTATAAAGAAAGGCATTATAACTTTCTCTGCTATTTATAATCTATTCAGAACAGATGACACATGGCAGCATCAAGTTTTTTTCTTTAGTTTAGTACCTCTTGCTCAAAGTTCAATTATCGCACTCATCATCCCTCCCCACCCAATTAAACAATCAGTTCTTAATTACAATAACATCTTCCATACAAGATTGGCTTTAAGTTTAGACACTAATTTTTAAAAAATTTTTTTACAAAAGAGAATATATATATCTTTTTACTTGTTTCAGTCATTAATTAGACTGCTGGGGTTAACGCCTTGTAGGATTTTAGTTGAACGAATCGAATCCACTATTTTTTAAATTTTTTGTAAAGCCTGGTACTTATTCTTTTTGTCGGACCGCTAAGTTAGGGGACGAGAATACAGCGTCATCGGTTGTTAAACACAAAGAAACACACACACACACACACACACACACAAGACGGGTTTCTTTCAGTTTTCTCACTCTTCAAACTTTGGTCACAACCCGAGGTTATATAGTAGAAGACACTTGCCCGAGGTGCTATGCAGAGTTGGGAAGCAAGCTTCTTACCACAGCCACTAGATTTTTACCAAAAAAAAAAAAAGGGTTGATAGTGAACTTGAAGTTTAATAAACATGTACTCTTCTAAAAAGTATTGAGTAAAAATAAATGTGTGTGAATGAAAGATGTAATCTCAAGATGGAAAGTTAAATTGGTACAGTTAGGTTGAATAGGATCCACTCGATGATGTTTGTACTCAGATGAAAAATAGATTAAAACGAAAAAAAAAAGGCCCCGAATACCATGCTTTTGGTGAGACAGATTTTATTTGTTCAACTTGAAAAGACATTTTATTGATAGCTGGTTAGCAGTGAGTTAGTTGTTCAAGAGGATGTTTGAGGAAGCTAAAAATAGTGTCAGAAGTGAGCGAGTTCAGTAATCTGTTTGCAGTAGGGTTGGGATGTAAGCTTGGGTGTGTACACAGAAACTACTACATATTGAAAGCATGAGCATTTTTAACAAGAGTTGAGTTGCACCAAAGTTTGAAAAGGAACATGCCAAACCCAAATATGAGCTAGTTAACTAAATACTCAAAGCTTTGTAATCTGTGCTAGCCAATTCATTACAGTTGCAGATACAT
The DNA here is from genome assembly GCF_046866305.1 of Octopus bimaculoides. NCBI lineage: Eukaryota > Metazoa > Mollusca > Cephalopoda > Octopoda > Octopodidae > Octopus > Octopus bimaculoides. The sequence continues at coordinate 41,639,644 of NC_142929.1, read as the reverse complement.
TACTGCTATCCCATTATCATTTAAAAACCTACTTTACATGCTGGCATGAGTTGGCTGGTTTGATAGAATCCAGTGAGCTACAGAGCTGCTTCATGTCAGCTTAAGCATGATTTCTATGACTGTATGCCCTCCATAATGCCAACTACTTTACAGTGCTTACTGGGTGCTTTTTACGTGCCACTAGTATTGGTAAGGTTGCTAAGTAGCTTGCAAACAGGAAAGAACCAGCAGAAGGGAAAGGAAAAGCCCCATTGATTAAGAGGTGCAGTATTTGAGAGAGTGGAAAGATTTTATGCCAAGTAGAAGTAGAGGTGTCTTGTTGTGGAGAAGGTACATGGCTACTTTGCATATCTGGATGTTTGGTAGCTATAAGTTGCCAGGCCCAAACCCTGAGGAAGCAAGAGAAGATACAGGCAGTGGATCCAGGAGGGGATAGTAACAGATGGTTAGATGTGAGGGTAGAGGTGAATGTAGTGGGAGGTGTGGCTCGGTGGGAAATAGCAGTGACATGTGGTAGTTCAGGGAGGGGCAAATGTAGAGGTACATGTAGATGAGTAAAATAACAAAATGTTAATGTCTCAGATGTAATACACTCAGTAAAGATCACATATAGCTATAAATTGAACCATTGATATTTATTTCAATTGCTTATTGAAAGTAATTAGTAATTTTTGTCACCAAGTTTTGAATAATAAAATTTTTAGGTTTGACTAAATCATGAATTAATGTACTGCCATTTATATTTTTTAATGATTTCTTTACCATTTATGTTTTCTTTTTAATCTAGACTTTCCACCAGTACAAGATTTAACAAGGTTAGTATATGCTGAATGATTTGAATGTTTATTTTTCCATATTTGTTCATTTTGTGGCATGATTTTTACAGCTAGAAGCCTTTTCTGTTAACTAGCTGACTAAGAGTATGTCTACAATAGGATTAAGGAGTCTACTCTGTTCTATCAGTTTCTATTCAAGACTACTGCTCGCCTAGATGAGTTGCCTTCACTGTGGTTTGCAAAACCTGTCCTATGTGTGATAAAGGTTGGATCTTTTACATTTATCAATGAGTTTGTTTGGAATTACCAGCTTACTGGGCAGATTGCATTCACTGTGGCTGAAAGGCTATGTCTTCATGATGTAAGGAAGGAATTTGGTTATCATTGAGATGAGTAGCATGTAGAACAGTGATTAGAAATTATCTGCATGGAGACTGAAGTTTCTCGTCATCCTATAATCAGAATTTTCAGCTTGCAAATTCCACATCTTAGTGTTGAAGATGATTGGTTTGTCAGTATCAGTGGGAGGGGAGGTATTCCAGTCACATGAAAAGTCTTGGCATACTGTCTGATTTATTATCTGTTCAACTGAATTTTTCTTCTGCTCATGTTAAGAATATAGTGAATTTCCTGGGCTCTTAACCAATAAACTCTTTTATGTATAATTTATCATGTCCACTTTTCCAAGATTGCATGGGTTGGATGGAGTTTATTGAGGCAGATATCCTATGGCCAGACTGCCCTTCCTGGTGCCAACCCTTGTTTCCAAGTAAGGTAATATTTCCCAATAGCCAAACATGTTTTTGCACAATGTTGGAACTGACATTCATTTACAACAATTGTGATTTCAAGACACATTTATGTGCATGCATACTCATATAATGAGTTTCTTTCAGTTTCTATCTATCATAAACCACTCAAAAAGCTGTAGTCAGCTTGGGGCTGTAGTAGATGACACTTGTTCAAGGTGTCACGAAGTAGGACTGAAACTGAAACCATGTAGTCAAGAATCAAACTCTTTAAGACACAGATGCAGAATATTTAAGCTGTTGCAGTATGTTAGTAAGTGTAGAATTGTTGATCAGGTTATATAATGAAGACAAACCTCTCGATTTGTGTGCAGTTCTTCATTGAAAAATGAAGCTTGTCGCTGAGAGTCTGTAATTGTTTGGAGTTTTCAGCTCTTTAGCATTTAAACTGGCTATATCAGGCCCAAATATTCTACCAGTTTTAAGTTCAAATCAACCAGATGTGGCTTCTCACACCTATACGATGTCCTTGTCAAATTATACAATCATGATTGAAATCTAGAACTAGTGAGATAATGCATAATTAAATCAAACCAATTTGAATAAATAAACATCATGCTTGACAGAATAATCTGAATGCTAAAGGGTTAAATATTTTTTGTGTTCTCATAAAGGAATTGAATGTTTGATGCAATCTTGGTTGTGTGATATGTATAACTATAAGTGAACAGCAATACTAAAAATTTTTCTTTTTCTTTTTCCTATCTACAGTGCAAAGACATCAAGTATTTCATTAATACCTACAAGTTTCCAGAATATTACAGCATACAAAACTGATGGCTTTTCCCATCCAACTCCAACAATTACTGTATCTGCAACTAGAAATGAAAATTCACTTCCAAGAAAATTATCACTAGTGTCTAATGGTATTGTAAAAAAATTAGTTAAAAATAGACATGGCATTCCTGTGTCTTCATTACTCAGAGATCCTAGAGTCAATAAAATGAAGCTTGTAACTGATGTGCAGTGCAATGGTACCAATGTTGTTCATGGCACATCGAATCGTAAGTATTATTTCTTTGTATTCAGGGTATATCTTAAAATTGTAAGACATAAATGTAATGTAAATAATTTGGCATTTTATTTTTACCACAAATTATTTGCTACAAGTGTGTAAAATACATGTTTTTGGGGTTGATAAAATTTTTCACTGGTTTTAATTACAATATTTTTACATACTCAGTGTCCATGACTATTTGTTCAAGAGCTACAAACCCGATAGGGGTAAGTTATTCACTAATGGAGATTTGGTCCAAAAACTGGCAGCAATAAACTCTGCTGAATGCACCCAAGAGACTTGTGGTGATGTTAAACTGGGCAGCAGATTAAGACTACCACTCAAGAGGAGAAACATTATCTCTGACAGGCTTCCACACAGTTTCCATCTACCAAATATCACAAAGTTTCGGCCCACCTAAGGTTATGGTAAGAGACACTTGCCTAAGGTACCATGCATTAGAATTAAATCCCAAACTAGACAACTGAAATACAAACTTATTGACCATACATCATCCTCATCGTTTAACGCCCACTTTCCATGCTAGCATGGGTTGGACCCTATTTGTAAAATATATATCAAATTCAAGGTATATCTAGCACTGTAAAAGAACAGCCAGTTTTTGAATAGAAACAAAAAATGCTAAATATTTGCTTATAAAAAGGTACAGGCATGACTAGTAAGAAGCTTGCTTCCCAACCACGTAGTTCTGGGTTCAGTCCCACTGCATGGCACCTTGGACAGGTGTCTCCTGCAGCTTTGGGCTAACCAAAGCCTTGTGAATGGATTTTTTGGTAGATGGAAACTGAAAAAATGTGTTTTTGTGCCTGTGTTTGTCCCCACATCATTGCTTGACAACTGATGGTGGTGTGTTTATGTCCCCATAACTTGGTGGATTGGCAAAACAGACTGATAGAATAAATACTAGGCTTACAAAGAATAAGTCCTGGGGTTGATTTCTTCGACTAAGATCCTTTAAGGTGGTGCTCCAGCATGGCTACGGTCAAATGACTGAACCACGTAAAAGAAAGTAAATTTAACCCTTTGGTGTTCAGATTATGTTTATTCATTCATGTTTTGAATTAATCTTGCATTATCTTGTAACTTGAAAATTTCAAGGAGATGTGATTGTTCAGTTTTAGAATGACATTGTAGGGTAGGTGTGATAGGCTAGAACCAATCAGTTTAAATACTAAAGGGTTGTGTGTGATTTTAAAACTGTACAGGATAAGAAAATATCCACAAAAAAAAAAAATACTGAGAAATGAATGTTATTTATATATCCTAATTAGCATTTTTTTATATAGATATATATATATATATATATTTCAGAAAACCAAGTTAATGTGGCATCAATTACTGATGTTGAGAATTCAGATCCACTCCAGTCAAATGTGTTGAAGCCTGTCAGTTCTAAATTGGCTGGAAACCAAACAATTAAACCAAATAGTGAAACTAACCAAACTGGAAACTCTGCATTAAATGATACAAAAGACTCTATACCACCAATTGTTCTACCAGAATTATCTTTTACAAGGCCAGTTAAAAAAAGTGCTTCGGCAGATGAATTTCCAGACTTACTGAAGCCTCAAAATTTAACAAGATATGTTGAATTAAGTTCATTAAAAAGTCAAGATAATAACAATAATAACTCTTCTAAGAAGCAAACTATTCAGTATAAGCCCTATTATAGTCATTTAAGGGATCATGACTACACACTTAATTGTCCTAGATTTATTCCTAAAGAAAAGACTACTACTACTACTACTACAACATCATCAACAAGAAGGTCATTTATAATTCCAAAGAAAAAGAAAAAAATTAGTGATGACCAATGCTTAGATAATTCTGTGAGCAATACAAACAAAGACTCAGATAACCCTAATACGCAGGAATATTTTTCTAACGATCCACAAACTAATAGCTTAAAACTTGAAAATGAAAATTCTAGTTCTTCAAATGTACAGACAGCTAATTCAACATCTTCACCCCTACCTGTTAGTTCTGATGATACAAAGGATGTGCTTCATGAAGAAAAACGAGAAACAGCTGAAGTCTCTTCAGACTTTGAATCTGTTGAAAAACAGAATATATCATCTTGTGGATTAAGTGCCCTGCATGATTATGTTAGCAGTGAAAATCCATTTGATTGTCGAAATGTTGACAATCATGATTTTCGCACTTGTGATATGTGTAAGGATTTCTTCCCGAAACCTAATTCTGGTGAGAAATGCAATGATGATGTTTTTCCTGATGTTGTACCCTGTCAGATGTGTTGTCACTTAAGTGAAGACAATTTGACTGCAAACTATGTAAAACATTGCAATGTAAATAGTCCTCTAGGTCACTTGAATCCATGTGGTTTGTTGTCTTGTCCTACAGATGAAGCAATCAATGCTTGTATTTTTGATTATCCTAATGATAAAGAATTGGAGAAGATTTCTTCTACAGATGTTGAAGGGATCTTAGACTCTGATATGTTAGATTTTACTAGTTTAAAAACAATTGATCAGAACCATTTTAATCTCAAAAATTCTCTGGATTTGTTGATATCACCGTCTTTAAGACACAATCAAAAAACTTATGAAAATTTCTGTAACTTCCCTAATGAAACAACAGTAAATATATCTTATGAAAACGATGATAATCTAAAAGAAAGTATTTTAAATGAAAATGATTTTTTATTTATTTCTGAACCAGTTAAAACCTCTGTGGATAGTCCTTCAACAACAAAAATTAGTGATCAAGCAGTTAATGAGAATACATCTAATAATGAAAACTCCCCCATGGAGGAGGATCCTCTTTATAAATCAGATGAAAAAGATATGAGTATAGACAATGATGGATCAGATGATGAAGTTCTGTTAAATAAAGTGCCAACATATTTAAGTGGGCTATCAATAGAAGCAATTAACAGCAAACCTAAGATTAGTTATCAATCTTATATTGATAATGAGATTGATACATCTGACTTTATCAAAAATCCTTCTCCTGAACATGTGACTGAGCTTTGTAAGATCCCAGCATACCATCAATCTTTCAGCAATAGTACAAAGTATGATATAAATTCCTCTTCTCTGGTTCATAAATATCCTTGGAGTGAAAGGAGAAAAAGTGCGATACGTCATCATCAGCAGTTTGACTCTGATTGTGAAACTTCAAAAAGTTGTCTTTCATCGTCGTAAGTATTGATTTATTTTCCAGTAAAACTGTAGACTTGTCTTGTGTACAGTCTTATTGAAATTATGATCATTTGGTCTTCATCACTGAGATACTGAAAGTAAAGCCAACATTTCTATTTAAATAAATTACTAGGTAACTCTACTGAATTGGCTTTTGTTTATACTTGTTCTCCATGAACTCAACATCTAATCATTACTGGCTTTATTGATCATCACTATTGCAGTAACTTTTTTCTTTTTTTGTGTATATATAGCTAAAATTATAGTTTTTATAAAAGTGGCTGTGCTGAAAAGTTCTTGGTTTTGGGTTAAAGAAAATACAGGAGGATCAGTTAATTATGATTTTATTCAACAAATTCCCCTCTCAGATTTACTCACTTATTGCAGCAGTCCTTCAGTTTTTCTAAGCCCTATAAAAGAAGTCAGAAGGTTGGGCCTCCAACCAGGTCTTTTGTTAAACTCCTAAAGCCAGAATCTTGTCAGCACTCCTTCATATCCACTCTGCTGGATCACTTTTGCCCAGTGGTCATTCAAAATCGTTTCTTAACCAATTTCTTAAATTTCATTCTGCCATTCTCTTGCATGGGTGGTAACAAAGATCCAAGCAGCTAACCTAATTTCTTTTCAAACAATGATCTACATTTAATTCCTTCAAGATTTATTTCATAGTGTATAAACTCATCGTAAACTGATTTAAAAATAATAGTTTATAACCCCCCCCCCACACACACACATAAAATGATTTTGTTCTGTGTTCAGCTCTTCTAAACATAAAAGCATTTTTACCCAATTTCATTGGAATGCATTAATATATTATTTGTATTATTAAAGATCTCCTACTGCAGTGAGCTGGCAGAATCGTTTAGCCCGCTGGACAAAATACTTTTTTAGCATTTCTATCTGCCAGAAATAAAAGCTAATATTCTTTCAAATTACACTATCATCATTTAACAACTGTTTTCCATGCTGGCATGGGTTGGACAGTTTGACAGGAGCTGGCCAACCAGAGAACTGTACCAGGCTCCAATTGTCTGTTTTGACATAGTTTCTATGGTTGGATGCCCCCAATGTCAACCACTTAAGAGTGTAGTGCGTGCTTTTTATGTGGCACCAGCACCTGTTTCTTTTTAAAAAGGGTGAACACTTTCAACAGTATAGTCATGGTTGGAATGTTTTAAATCCTGGATATATTCAATCTCTTCGTGATTCCTCACAATGATGTGAAATGTTGCAATCATATTTTTGGTTTTCCTGCACAAGACAAATGATATACTAATCATTTTAATTATTTATTGATATGGTATTCTCTCTTAATTAGGTACATTCTTAATATGGTTAAACTATTTATTGTATACTAAACTTTGTATTTATAAGTCAAATACATTGTTTGCATGCTTTAAAGTAAAAACAAGTATTACCAGTTAGCAAGAAATGCTTATATCTTTACAGCTGTTTCAGTGAATCACTTTTTATTTGTAGTCTTTGAGGATGATTAACAGTACCTTTACTACACTTCTTTTCAGTTTCCCAATTTTCTATGTGCAAACAGCTCTAGAATTATTAGCATATAGTTCACCATCTTCTGACTTGGGTTTTGTTGAACAAACCTCCTCAAGCCTTTTATTGATGTCTGTTATTGTTTAATCATGAAGTTCCACTAGCTGTCTCAACTTCATGGTTCAAATCCTACTACAAGCTTTGCATTGTGTTTTGGAGCTAGGTATATTATTTGTTTCACTTGAAACCAGGCATGGGCAACTGTTTTCAAGTAACAGGCCATCCTATTAAAAAGCATTCAAGGTAATTTTCCATTTAGGCATGCCATTCACTAAGTCCTGCAAGCCACAAGTTGCCCATGGTTGCTTTAAATATGAAATAATTTTACATATTTTATGTTGAAGTGGTTGGCACTAGTTTTTCAGAAGTTACTTTAACTCTTCAGTATTCAGGTTACTGTCAAATGTTACACTTATTTCAACACATTGTTTAGAATTACTCTTGCATTATCTTGTAGCATCAACATTTCAATGATGTAATTATTTGTTGAATAACATTGTAGAGTAGGTGTGGGAGAACAGATCTGGCTGGTTTGAACATAAAATGGGTAGAATATTGGTCTGATATGGCTGGTTTAAATGCTAAAGGGTTAACCATTAGCATTTAAATAGGCCATATCCAGACAAAATATTCTACCTGTTTTGTGTTCAAACTGGCCAGAACCAGCCTCTCACCCTATCCTACAATGCCATTCTAAAAACAATCGTCAAAATTTCAAAGTTATCAGATAATACACGAATAATTAAAAACAATGTGAAAAAATAAGAATTACATTAGATGGAGTAATCTGAATGGTAAAGGATTATAAATGAAAGTGTCTCAATTCAGTATAGCAATAGCATATAGGTTTGAGTTGTGGATTCATATTATAATGTTAGATGGTTTTACTGACTCAGATGATATTCTGATATTCTTTTGTTCTGTCTTGTTGCAGATGAATTATATCTTCCTCTGCTAACGCTGTCATCACCTCATCATTTAGTTTTGTCTATTGTTGCTATCAATGATCAAACTCCTTTTTCTCAATTTTCAGCAGTTCACCATCACCTTCTGATTCTCCAACTGAAGAATTTCCAAGCTGGTCACAGTCAAGTTCAAGGTCAACGTCTCCTAGTAGTGATTCTAGAAGTGGTCAGTTTTCCCCCTACAGTGATTACACATCATCACGGGATCGATCCCCATCACCATTCTCGCGGCATCGAAGTAGATATTCATTACAGAAAGTTTCAAGACATAATCGAAATTATTCTCGTATTCGTTCTCCTTACAGATATTCTAATCATCACAGATCTAGGTATGTACTGTCGTTGCAGTCATCTCAATCTTCTCCGTCAATCGACAATGGAAATGGTGCTTCTTTTATGGACATTTTTATAAAGGAACCATTTCTCTTGTCAGACTATATTTTCTTTTCTATTAACCCTTTAGATACCAACCCACCTGAAACTGCCCTTGATACTATGATACATACTTCCCATTTTAAAGTGATCTAAATTAAAATTTCATGTTAATTTATATTCCAAACCCCAGCTGAGAAATATCAGTTATATTAATAATTTTTTTAATTTTAAAAATATGGTAACGAATGGGTTAATTCTCTGTCAGTAATTATTTGATAAGATTTAAGATTCTTCATTTTTGCTTTTTGTGCATGTATTTGCCTAGTTCAGTGGTTCTTAGTAGGATCTGTATTGAGTGAGTGAGTATTAAATGCAAGAAGAATGGCGTGTGCAAAATTGTGGAACATTAATAACCATGAAGTGGGACAGTGAACAAAATTATATTACAGTAGCATTGAAAGTTGATTGAATCATTGTTGTCAACTAACAAGTCCAGGGGTCTTATGATACACCTCTTTTAGTTGAAAGCTGATAATCTCTGTTTGTTATGATAGTGTTTACCCATAAACATAGATGCTGAAGTTGACATTTGAGCTGTGTCATATAATTTGATTTTCAATAATTGTTTCTTGTGTAAACAATCTGAGCAGCTCAGACAAAATTAGATTGGGGGTGGGGGTCATACTCTGTTTTAAGCAAATTTTACACAGGTCTCGATTTGCAAAAATGCCCTTCAAACAAGTTGGCAGCAAAAAGGAAATGCTTTATTCACAATCCACTGTGTTTCGTGGTCAGTATTTTGTAAACACGTGCAGAGAATGTATTTAGCAGATTTTCTGAGTAAAATTAAATCATTTGAGCAAAACTTTAGCAGGTTATTCTGTGAGTTGCAAGTTTGAACCACCATAATTGGATAATGTTACCCCCCCCCCCGTCTCAATCATATAATGTATTTTTATAAAGGTTCACATTACATATTTGTAAAAGTGTTTTAGTTTGGTTTTTCAGTGAAAAAGATTTGGAAACACTGTACTAGATTAAAGTTTTTCCTGTATATAATATAGATATATAATTTTCACTGCTGATTTATCTCTTCCTTTTGTAATGTATTTCATACTTTTTCTTTTTTTTTTCATGACAGACGGCGAAGCTCTCTGACAAAGTACCATGACAAAGACACACATCAGGTAATAGCAGAATTCCTTTTAGTTATTTAGAATTTATCAGTTATTTAAAATTATAATTGTTGCTTAGCTTGCTTCAAGATTTTTCTGTTTAAAATTGTTCTATGTGCATTGAGCTTAGATAGTGGAATTTCATGAAGCTGTTTCTGGTAAAGTTAAATTTATTGATTGGGAGGATAAAACAAACAGTCCTAGGTGTAATGATAATGGTGATGCGTTGCTCAGTTTATATGTAGCCCATATAGTGTGTACATGGCTGTGTGGTTAAGAAGCTTGGTTCCTTCCCAACTATGTGGTTCAGTCCCACTGCACAGCACCTTGGCCGAGTGTCTTATACTGTAGCCCCAGGTTGACCAAACTTTTGAGAGAATTTGGTAGATACATGTTGAAAGAAATCCATCACATATATGATGTGTGTGTGTGTATATGTGTCTACTCTTGTCTTGACATCATGTGGTGATTGTAAATATGCTTCATTGTCATACAAGCAGTGTTGTTTGTTACTAGTCTTCCATGAAAAACCTGTCAGGCCAGGGAGAATATTACTTTGTTGAGAACCAGGTGAAGGTTAGTGGCAATTGGAAGGGTATCTAGCTGTAGCAAACCTGCCTCAAATTCCATCTCATCTATGCAAGTATAGAAAAGTGGATGTAAGAACAATGGTGATAATGATATAAGCACTACTTTGTTTACTTAAGTTTTTATCTCAAAGAAAATGGGTTGTATCACCTCTTCGTGACTTGCATTAAACTATATTTTTTTATTATTTAATTTATTTCTTTTTATTAGCATAGATAAATTGTGGGCAAATTGTGGCCCACGAGATTTTCTGAATAGCATGCCTAACAAAAAATTACCTTAGACGCCCAGTACGCTTTGTAAAGTACTTGGTGGTAGAAAGGGTATCCATCCATGGAAACCATGCCAAAACAGATGACTGGAGCCTGGTGCAGCTCTCCAGCTTACCGACTCTGGTAAAACCATCTAACCCATGATAGCATGGGAAACAAATGTTAAATGTGGATTATGACCCATGTCCCATGTGGCCTACATCTCAATGAGGTTGTTCGTGTGTGGCATGGGTGAAATGAATCTTGTTCAACTATGAAGTAGGAATGGAACTTTTATTGGTTTGGTAAACTGGAGTGTTTTGCATGTCTCTGACATGGTGTTGCATTACATTTCCAGTTAGTCCAAATAATTTCCAAACCCACATGATTTTGTTTTTTGTTGACATGTTATTACTGGTCTCCATCAAATAATTTTTAATTCATTGTTGCAGGAAGAGCGCCGTATTGTCTATGTTGGCAAATTACCTCTTAATTACACCTCTAATCAACTAAAGGAGTTATTTAGTAAATGGGGCCCGGTAGAAAAAGTCAGCTTACATTTCAGAGAGCATCAGTAAGTACATTTTTAGTTCTATTCTGTGCTTGTTTCTCATTAAAATAGCATGTGGTAAATAGTTCTAAAAATTTGACTGTTGCATAAATTGCAGAGCCATTTCTTGAACTGTATAATGGTTAACTGGTTCTTCACAAGTCATTTGTTAAATGAAAGCTGTCTTTTTTTTTTTTTTTTAATCCAGTTAGGTAGGCAATAGTCAGGAAGGCACTATAATGTTATTGAAAAGAAAATTTAAGCCTTTAGCATTCAGATTACTCTGTCCACTGTAATGCTTGTTTATTCACATTGTTTTGAATTAATCCTTGTAGCCTCAAGATTTCAGTGATATGATTGTTTATTATTAGAATTGGTGTGAAAGGCCAGATCTGGCCAGTTTGAACATAAAATGGGTAGGATAAGCTGACATGGCTGGTTTAAAATTCGGTAGTGGTTGTTCTCCATTCTCATTGTTTTCTATGGGGTTTATTTTACAGCTGGATGTGTTTGCAAGTGCATCCAGCCATAGAAACCCTGGTAAATCTGACATTGGAATTTGACATGTCTCTGGAGCTTGACAAATTCTGCCAGACCATCCAACTCATACCAGCATGGGAAAAGGGTGATGATGATGCCCTTTCTGTTGCCAATCCTTTTGGTAGCTTACACACACACACACACACACACACGTGTGTGTGTGTGTGTGTGTAAGAATTCCAGGTGGTGACATTTTTCAATTTTATAGGAGAAAGTACATATATCAGAACGGTCTAAAAACCCATTCTGGTTGACTTGAAAATAATTTTAATATTTTGATTATAAAATGCGATTATATGGAGTTTATATGAATTCAGAGATACAAAATTCAATTTAGTTTTAGAATATAAGTGAAATTTAAAAAAAATTAATTTTATGTAAAAGCTCTTTGTACATATTTATATGTATGTGTATTTATAAAGGTGTGTGTGTGTATCATCATCATCATCATCGTTTAACGTCCGCTTTCCATGCTAGCATGGGTTGGACGTTTTGATTGCGGACTGGTGAAACCGGCTGGCAACACCATCCAATCTAATTTGGCAGAGTTTCTACAGCTGGATGCCCTTCCTAACACCAACCACTCACATATATATATATATATATATATATATATATATATATATATATATATATATATATATATATATATACACACACACACACACACACACACACACACACACACACACACACACACACTCACCATTATAATTAAAGTGTTACATTAAATTATATATCTTGTTTCTTTTTACAGCGATAATTATGGATTTGTTACATTTTATCACCAAAGTGATGCCTACCTTAGTATGGATGGTATGTATTAAATTTTAACCCTTTCATTACAATATTTCTGTCAAAGTTACACCACTTTTTTCAGTTGGTTTTGAAAAATAATGCAAAAGTTTTAATTCCGATTACTTTAAACAGGTGGCTTAATTCATAGATCTAGGAGTAGTCTCAGACTGATTGTTATCAAGAGTTAAATACGATTCCAATATCATCATCAGTTAACATCTGCCTTCCATGCTGACATGGGCTGGTCGATTTGACAGGAGCCTGCATCCGACTTCTGTGTCTGTTTTGGTACGCTTTTTACAACTGGATGTCCTTCCTAACACCAGCCACCCAGCAGGGTGGACTGCTATTGAAATCATGTAAGGCAGCAAGCTGACTGAATTGTTAGCACACTGGACAGAATGCTTACCATCATTTCATTTGTCTTCATGTTCTGAGTTCAAATTCTGTTGCAGTAGGCTTTGCCTTTCACCCTTTTGGGGTTGATAAATTAAGTACCAGTTGCATACTGGGTCGATCTAATCCACTGGCCCTCTCTCCAAAAATTTTGGGTCTTGTGCCTATAGTAGAAAAGAATAGTGTAACATTTAATGACATAGTGAATTATTTAACCATGTGAGCACCATTTGGATGGATAACTTCAGAAACCCTATTAGTTATGGAATCTCTCAATTTCTTAATAATAGCAGGTTGGACTGCCTCTGCTGCAGCTTTGATGGTCACTCATTTGAGTGGTCCTAACAGAGTGGGAGGAAGCATTGTCGTGCATGAATACAAGATTTTTTCAAGTGACAGCAGTATGTCATCTAGCCAGGGATCCAAGACCTCATTCGGGAGATTGCAGTGGGCAGCTGCAGTCACTTTACTCTCTAGGCACCCTGACGGGACCAACAAGTCTGTCCCCAATGATACCGGCCCACAACATGACTCCACCCTGTTGACGTTGTAAACGTTGGTGAAGCTCATCTCCAAAATAGACCTATTTGCCTAACTGTCAGGTTCATCAAGGGTCACTCTGGTTTCGTCAGTGAACAGGACACAATTCATGTCTAATGTCATGTACTTTTGGGCCCATTGAAGCTTAAAACTCTTGTGAGGAGGCAATTTCAGGGGTTCTTGCATGGATCCCAAGTATGCAATTTCTGGTGGTTTTCAGTGATGAAGTCCAGAGATGGTGAAAATGACTTTGCTTGTTAGTCCAGGTTTCCCATGTAACTTGCAGCCAATATTCCTTAAATTCCTAGCTGTCAAAGTCTTGGAGGTCCCACAATCGGATCATTGCTTCTTTGGTGCTCATGTGCTAAATAATTCATTATGCCAATAAATGTTATAATATTATGGTTTTCTGTTAGATATATACTCAATGTATGCTCAATATGTATCATTACCCTTCACTTTCTGAAAAGAAAATGTCCAGATGGGGTATTTTCATTCAAAAGCTATTAAGTGTGGTTCGCCCCAAAACTGAAGAGTTGGAAATAAAAAAGAAAGCACAACAATGGTGTTGCCACCGTGTGCAAACCAGCTGGGATAAGTTTTATGAAAATTGATTCACAGAAAACTGAGAAATTTTTAATTTTACTCCTAACCTATTAGCATGGTTCTGTGTGTGTGTGTGTGTGTGTGTATATATATATATATATATATATATATATATATATATATATATACATAAACATAAACACAAACACAGGTTTCTTTCAGTTTCTGCCTACTAAATCTACTGTAAAGGCTTGGTTGGTTCAGGGCTATAGAACACACATGCACAAGATGTCATGCTGTGGGACTGAACTTGAAACCATGTAGTTAGGGAGCAAACTTCTTACTATCTGTATTTATACACGCACATACCCTCTTTGTGTGTGTACATGCTCATGTGATAAAAATTAGTGAACAAATTGTCCTATAACTCTGTAAGTGGAATAGATCCCTTACTTGAAGAAACGCCTAAGGGTTAATGACAAGAAAGGTATTCAGTTGTTAAACAATTCTCCAATTAATGCTAGCATGGGGGAATGGACATCAAACAAACTAAAACACACAAATGACAAGATTCTGTGCAGTTTCTTTTTTACCAAATTCCACTTACCAAATTCCACTCATAGAACTATTAATCAACCTGTTTATGATGTGCAGTAGGATAGGTGTGGTGAACACGATGCTGTGAAACAAATTTCTTAACTAAATGAGCATTAGTTTCTAACACATCTGCTTCTATATTGCTTTATCTTGCTCTTTTATTCAATTGTTTTCCATTAAGAATTATATTAATTACTTCTTTTATTTATTTTTTTAGCAACTAGTAAAATAAAAGATTTTCCATTTGATGTTTGTTTTGGTGGACGGAGAACATTTTGTCAAGAATCTTATGCTGATCTTGGTAAACATCTAATTATTTTTGTTATTATTTTCACTGGTTTTGCTTCCATTTTTATTCCTATAATAGGGATATTAGAATTAAAAATCTGACAATGTGAAATAGAGCAATAATATGAAACTTGGGTGTGCTTTTGGTCAACATAATATCTCTAAATGAGCAACTTTTTTTTATCAGGTATTGTAAATCTGCTTACTCTGTACAAAATAGTAGTGTGTGGTAGTATTTTTTAGTGAAATGTGAATAGAAAAAAAATGAGGACCTAAAAGAATGTGTCCGCAAGAGAAAAGACTTCTGGTGTGAACATGTAATGCTTATGAACAAAGACGGCTCCATCAAGAAGTACCGATCTCTAATTGTAGAGGAAACATGTGGAAGGGGTAGAGCAAGGAAGTTGTGGGATGAATGATGAGTAAAGATCTACAGATGTTGGGATTCACAGACTGGTTGGCAGGGAACCAAGACTTGTGGCAGTTTGCTGTGCTTGAAAAGACATGTCAAACTAAGTAAAGTTTGGTTGTCCTTGCATACAGGCTCATCCCTTGCAACCCTCTCCAGCTGAGCATCCCTAATCTCATGGGCTCGTTGGTGCTGATGCCATGTAAAACACCTAGTACATTCTGTAAAGTGATCGGCATTAGGAAGGGCATCCAGCCATAGAAACCATGTCTGAGCAGCCCTTCAGCTGGTTGGCTCCTGTCAAACCATCCAACCCATGACTGCATGGAAAACAGACATTAAGTGATGATGATCATGTGAATATAAATTGTTATATATTGCAGAAGCTGATTCTTGTTGCTGTTGTTTATACTAGTTTATGTTTAGGCTGAGGTATAAGTTAAGCTATAGTTTTATTTCTCCTTGCAATCCCATAAGCCTGATTGGCAGAATAAACTGTCAACTGTTCACATTTTTATTTATAGCATATTTTACAAATATTTACCAACAAGCACTTTCCAGTACTGCAAACAATAATTAGTGAAATAAAACAAATCAAAAAATGCATGAATAAAATAGGAATATGTGAAACTAAAGAAGGAAAATTGTTATATTTTCAATATGGTGTTTCCCATACTATCATCATTTAATATCTGTTTTTCATTCTGGTGTGGGTTGGACAGTTTATTAGCTTTGATGAACTGTGTCAGTGTTGGTGTGTGTGTGTTTTCTTTATATTTTTTTAAAATTTTTTTTATGTGACACTGGCACGAGTGATTTTCCATAAATTTTTTTCTTCAACTTTTATTTCACTACAGACATTAGAAAGCAGTCTGTAGTTTGAGAGAGATTTTAGTTTTAAGTTCAGTCCCGCTGCATACCACCTGGTGCAAGTGTCTTTCTGCCAAATTGGGCATGCCAGTGATGACAATGCGCTATTGAAATGGCCACCACGTTCACCTAACTTGACATCTTGTGATTTTTTTCTATGAGGCTATGTGAAAGGACTAGAGAAACTCAAGTAGAGAATCGTTGAGGTGTTGGAGAATGTTATGCAAGATCTGCTACAGCATGTTGCGCAGAAGCTGGGCGACTGACTTGACATGTGTCATGTCACAGGCCCTGTGCATATTGAACATTTTTGAACTCAGTTATAAAAATCTACATCCCTCTGAATCTCTTGTTTGAATTTTGATAAATCTTTTATTGTTCAACATGAAGCCCATTTAATTTCGTTTGCCACATGTAGTTACTGTAATCCCTTGCCATATCGTTGTTTGTTATTTAAGCTTACATTGATTCCTGCGTGGTGTTGTTTTGCATTTATAATAAAATAAATATATACAAATTATTAAAAAAATTTTAGAAAAATGTACAGTACTGTTTCTACTTTGTGGATTTTCACCTATCATGGTATTTTGAAATGTAATGCCTGTGATAGTCAAGGGATTACTGTACTCAGATATTCACGTTTCAAATAATGTTAATTTTTTTTTTTTTTTGATACCCTGTGTGTATGTATAAAAAGTATTCATTAGCCCAGAGCTATGGTAAAGGACACTTGTCTAAGCTGCTCACAGTGGGACTGTGTGGTTATTAACACCAATTTACTTGCATCTTCGACATTAAGCAGGTCATAGAAATGTAACAAGATTTTTGTCAAGTTAAGGAAATGCTAGTTCTTCCATGATATAATTGCTAATATCTATTGCGTTTAAGTGAAATTTTTTAAATATGCAAGCAATAGTAGACATTTTTTACTTTTTTTTTTTTTTTTCCCAGATGGTTTGGTGGAAGATGAAGAGGAGTTTGGAACAGTAATCAAAACATCTAATGTGTCGTTTGAGCAACTTTTAAAAGAATGGAAACGTGACAGGAAACATTGACAACATTAGGGTTTAAGAAAAATTTATAATTAGTAAAGCAATGGAAAAGCCAGCTTTTTTTTTTTCTTCTTCTTTTGAGGAGACTAGTATGGTATTTTCCTTGACCAAAATGTATGGACTTATCTAGTATTAAACATACTTTGTGGAAATGGAGTAAAAATTATTCATACCTCAAATTGAAAAAAAAAATGCAAACAAAATAAAGTAGTAAGACTACTGAAACCTTCCTAAAATTGTCATTTTGTTTTTAATTAGCATATAATTATGATTTGGAAATTAGAAAATTTGTAAATTACCTTGTTATTTGTATTTAAAATGGTTACTGTCTGGGTGTGTGTTCAAGAGATAAAAGTTCTCTTTTATCAGCCTTAATATTTGAAATATGTATAAAATAATCCATGTGTAGTGGATTAAGAAGTTTTGTTTACATGTTTTTTTTTTAACCTTGTGGTTTTGGTCATGTCAACTGTTTCATTCTTAGATTTCTTTTTATGGTGATTTATATGAAGTTGTGATCAGTCTTTTTTTTTTTTTTGTGTTCTTTCATGTTTGCATTTGTTTGTTAAAATTTACTCCCAGTTAACTACAAAACTCAATAGAATTTATTTTAAAAACTTAGTGGATTTCTCTTTTTTGTTTTCTTTTTACATTGAGTATGAAAAATGAAGGATACAGAGATTAGCAGAAACAAAAATATATAATTGGTTTGATAAAGAAAGGCAGGTGTAATTTGAGATGGCAGATCTAATAGGACATTTAATTTTGTGAAACTAAAAAAAAGTACCATTGTTAACAATGAATTTGGCAGGTTTTATGGTGTTTTTAAGTTACTTCCCCTCTCCTGTGCTCTGTCATTTATTGCAGCAATCTGGGGAGATAAGAGGCTCTGTCACAGAATGGAAATGAATTGTTGAACTGAATGTTTAAATTCTCAGGGCCAGGGCCTGGTGCTCTTGGGAAAGGCATGAACGTCACATTTTTTCAATTTTACGTTCTTTGAAACCAGTGGGGTTGATTAGCTATTTAATAAATTCTAACTTTGGCTTTATCACAATTGCAGGAAATGGATATTAATTGTATATGTGCAGGTTCTAATTTCAAATTTTTCTTAGTTTTTTTCTTTGATCAAATAATTCTTCATTCCCTTTAGAAAAGTTTTTCTGCTAAAACTCTAAAGTTGAAATGTTTCCAGACATGATCTCTTTTACGTGAAGTATGCTTTTAAATTGCTTGTAGTTTCAAACTATCTGGTAGTTATAAAGCTAGTATTATGACCTTATTAATAATTTGATTTACTTGCAGCTTCCTTATTAATTTTTATAACCTCATTGTCTCTTCCTGAAAAGAGATATTTTCCTGATGCTAGTAATTATCAAAGAAAAAAATCTAGACCAAATGCTAAGACTGTTTTATTTGATCAAATGTGAACTTGAGCTCCTCTTCTTTCTGTGATAACCTTGTGTATCATGGCTGTGAACATAAAACATTACTTAACATCTATATTAGTTTCACGTAACATCTTGCAAAAAGATGTATCTACTCTTAATTTTAAATACTTAGTCTAGTTTGAAGGATTAGAGATAGATGATGTAAAGTTACATTTAGATTTTCTGAATATGACTAACTAGTTAGATCATTTCTCAAAACTATTTTGAGAATATAAATGTTTTGAAAATTCTTTTGTAGTTGTCCTCAGTATTTCAGTGTTAATTCAGTTGAGCTTGTTTAACAAGTTGTAACAATTTCCATAATGGATCGACCTTTAACAGTTGCAAAAGTTTTTAAGATTCTCTTTGCAAGTGTATGTAAGACTTCATAAGATTTTGCTTATTAACTAAAATATTCAATATTCTACTAAAATATGTAAGCTACATTGGATTTGTTTTTCATGTACTTCTTTAGTACGTTAAGATTATGATTTTTTTTTTTTAATACAGAAAATGTTTATTTTTCTATAGTTAATATTCCTTCAAAATGCTATCCAGGTTGCTTCGCTTTTACCAGTTCAAATTTCTTTCCCAGTTCCTATCATATTTCCATCTTTCAATCATGTTGTTCAAATTATAAATCAATTGCCACTCCGGACAATAATTTCTCTCAGTTTCTATTGATATCTCATTCTTTTGTAACTGGCAAGTTTGTGCCGCTTGCTTTGTACAAGTTTGTAATACCCTTTCTTTTCAAGTTTTTTTTTTTTTTTTTTTTTCCTCTCCCCACATTCATATTTCACTCTTTCATATTACCAGTTAAGATCTAAAAAATATTTTGTAATTATAAAGAACCAAACTGGTATCTGAGAAATTATCTTGGATTTTGAACAGAAATTTTGTCTCTGAATTTGTAAACTGCTTCCTCTGATATAATTACATAAAAACAACTGTTTAAAGTTTTAATTACTATTTAATTTAAAGCTAATTGCATAAAATTTGTCTTCAACTTCTCCCATTTTGTTATTTTGTAAATAAACCTTTTTAAATTTTTTTTAGTAAACTGAGTCATTTTATTGATCTTTAAAAGTGTGTTTAAATCTGGAAACTTGGCTGAAATTTTTCTAATTGCTTTATGGCTGAACAATTTTTTAATAGCTAAATTTTTTTCAGGTGAGAAGTAGATTAGGCTAGTTGCTATCTGTTCCTATGTGAATGATGCAAATTTTCAATTCATCTCTCAAAATAAGTTGGTCATTATCATCTTCATTGTAATGTCCACCTTCCGATCCTTGCCCATGGATTCAGCAGATTTTGGCTGATATTGTACAGCCCCAGAAGCTCTTCTTCTTGCTACACTTGACATGTTTTGAACTATGATATTCTCTAATGTATTGAACATTGAACAGTCTGGATGTAGAGCCTTTTTTTTTTTTTTTTCAAAGAGCATGCAACAGTATCCAAATTCACCAACCTTGAAGTAGGTGTTGCCGAGTGGTTATGATTCATTACAAAGCTTGACTGGAATGGGAAAATGGTGTAATTGCTATGTGTAGGTTTTATTTC
The DNA here is from genome assembly GCF_046866305.1 of Octopus bimaculoides. Classification (NCBI taxonomy): domain Eukaryota; kingdom Metazoa; phylum Mollusca; class Cephalopoda; order Octopoda; family Octopodidae; genus Octopus; species Octopus bimaculoides. The sequence goes on along the minus strand of NC_142929.1, from coordinate 41,619,387 downwards.
ATCTAATTTTACAGAAATTGAAGACTAGTTCTATGAATCTTTCACAATCAGATCTGGATTACTTTATAGTTGTAACAAAGAGTTGGACATAATTTTTAAAAAAAGTTTCAAAGTCCAATTTGATACCAATATAGACAATGTATATTTGGGCATTTCATATTAAAAAAAAAAGTTTCTAATTTTCAGACCTGTGTTCTAAACATTTGGCCATGACTAGATAAGAATGATTCAAGATTTAAAAAAGCATAAGTGGCATATAGCTTGCAATTTCAGAAGATTAATCTCCCATGTACTTAATTCCATCTTGAAAGTGGTGTCTATCAATAACAAAGTTTCTTGATATTGTGCATGAGTAGAATGAAAATTTCAGTCTTGTTGAGACGTCAAATACTTAAGCATTTTACTGGAATTATCCATGCAGTATCGTCATGTGAAGCAGTGAGGATCAAAATAATGTGTATGTTTATTCTAAGCATGGCTCTGTGGTAAGAAGCTTGCTTCTCAACTACATGGCTCTGAGTTCAGTCTCGCTGCATGGCACCTTGGGCAAGTGTCTTCTATAGTCTTGGGCCAACCGAAGCTGAAAGAAGCCCGTATGTGTGTGTGTGTATGTCTTTGCCGCCCCCCCCCTTACTTGACAACCAGTGTTGGGGTGTTTACATCCCCATAACTTAGTGATCTGGTAAAAGAGACAAGTAGAATAAGTACCAGGCTTCAAAAATAAAGTACTGGGGTCAATTCAACATTCAAGTGACATCAATGGACTACCTGACATGGTTTTTTTAAAGCTTAATTTCACCTCCTCAGTGATAGACACTATCTCAGATATTTGGGGCTAGACAGAAACTTCTGTTCCTATATAGAAAAAAGGCAAACAAAGCATTTGCTGGTATGTTGAAGCTTGTCAAGTTGGAAAAGCACATGAAACAGAAATGTGTTAAAGTAAATGTAAACATAGTTTTAAATATGGATGTTCTGTTAGAACAAACTATACTACAGTAGATACCATGAGAGAAACTTGTATTGGCTTTTGATGCAAAATGTGCTCTTGACTATATCACTTGTGTTTATCATAATTTCTCCATTTGCTCTGTAGTTCTACATATAGTAGTAACCAAACCACTTGACTGGATGATGATAATCTGTATTATGCATTCTCAACCATTTTTTGTCTATGGATTCCTTTGATTATTGTTTTATTCTGGGAACACCCCTAGCCATTTGATGCTTAAAAATTAGTTTCAAAGAAACTTCCTTTGAAATTCTGATTTTGTTTTTCACACATTAACTTGGATGGGTTGAACTTGGTAAAATGTTACAGAAAGAAACCTAACTGTTTCTGGCAATGCATAAAACGAAAATGTTCAAGGGCCCTTGAAATACTATTGGGGATCCCCAGTTTACTATTCTCCTGTGTGGACCTCTAAAAATCTTACATGGATCTCCGTTGAAAACTACTAATCTATAAGAAGCTCTAAACTCATCAGTTGCACTTATACATTTAATTGTACATACAAGATATACCCCATATATATACATACGCACACATTTATATATGTGCACATCCAAGACTGTCCTTTTCCATACTAGCATATCAACTATGGTGAATTCTTGAGATTATCTCCCCTTGTCATGTGGAGCTGTTATCTATTGCCATTTAGTAATAGCAGAGATAACGTTTAATACATTGAGAGTTTATGTGGTATCGTATTTGTTTATGTATTTCAATATATATATATATATATACATTAGTGACTTTAGACTCCAGGCCAGAAGGATTCCAAGAAATAAACCAATCTGGAAAAGAAGGATTTGGAAGCTTAAGGACCCTTCATATGGTTAGTGATTTAGTGTCATCCTAACTGAGAAATTCAATGAAAGGGAGGAGGAGGTACAGATTTGTGAGGTAGAGGGCAACTGAGGGGACAGCTTGCTGAGTGCCACAGACCAAATCTGTAACTGGTGTAAAGTCCCATCCAAACCTAGGGTGGTGGTGGTGGAACGATGTGGTAGACAGGGCCATTAGAGCTAAGAAACAAGCCTGGAAGAATGTGGGTAGCAGGGAACTGTATCAGATTGCCAGAAGGCATGCTAGGAGACAAGCATGTCTAGCCAAGGAGAACCAGAAAAAAAAAGTTTGCCGATATGAGGACGAAAGAACTGAGTTGTTTCAGATTGCACGACAGTTTGTGAGAGAAAATTGTGATATCACAGGAGAGAACTGTGTCCATATGGATGATGGTGCACTTGCATGTAATGATTCTGCAAAGAAAGAGGCTTGGAAATGCTATTATGAAAGACTGCTGAATGTAGAGAATGAGTGAGAAGAGGAGAGTCTGCCAAATGTTGACCCAGTTGAGGGACCAGCAGCCCAAGTCAACAGTTCCATGGTAGATAAAGCAATTAAGGATAAGAAGACAGGAAAAGCCCCCAGCCCATCAAGAATCTCTGCTGAGATGCTTAAAATATCTGGCAGTATGGGTCACCTGTATTATAAAATCAGGGGTTCACAAAGGGGTCATACACAATGATTGGTGTAGCAGCACCATAGTCAACTGTTACAAAGGTAAAGGTGATGCCTTAGAAAGAAATAATTATAGAGGTATCAGGTGATGAAAGTTACAGAGAGAGTCATAGCCCAATTAATGGCTTAGATGAGATACAGTTTGGTTTTGTGCCAGGGAGAAGCACCATTGATGCTATATTTCTGATAAGGCAACTGCAGGAGAAATACCTAGCCAAAGATAAAGCTTTATACTTGTCCTTTGTTGACTTGGAGAAAACCTTTGACATGATCCCCTGATCCCTTATCTGGTGGTCAATGTGGGAACTAAGGATAGATGAGTGACTGGTGAGAGCTATACAAGCCATGTACAGGGATGCTACCAGTAAGGCAAGGGTTGGCACTGAGTACAGCAAAGAATTCAGGGGGTACAAGTAGATATTCGCCAAGGATTTGTGCTCAGCTCCCTCTTGTACATCATAGTCCTCTTGGCAATAACAGAGGAATTCAAAACAGGCTGCCCCTGGGAGTTCCTCCAAGCTGATGACCTTGCTCTTATAGCTGAATCACTACTTGAACAAGAGAAGTTCCAGGTATGGAAGTAAGGTCTAGAATCAAAGGGTCTTAGAGTTAACCTAGCAAAAACCAAAGTCTTAGTAAATAAGAAGGCAAATCACAAACCCCTTCAGTCTGTAGAAAAGGTGTAGGTAGAAACTCCATAAGATGCACCCAGTGTATGCTTTGGACACATAAAAGGTGCTGCAATATCAGAGGAAGGTTAACAGGAAAGCTAGCTTTTGTATGTGGAAGATGCTCAGGTACAATAAACACTGAAAATGGGCAGAAAATAGACTCCATCAACTGCTAGTGGGACAAGCTAGAGATAGTAGATAGGTGATCAAGTTATTAGTGGAGGTGGATGCTCCAGGAGCATTGCTGTGAGAATAAGATTAGGCTGTTTGCGAACAGCTATGCTGCATGACAGTGAAACATGGCTGTGACAACCAAGGACATGCATAGGCTTGAAAGAGATGAAGCCAGTATGCTTCACTGGATGTGCATGTTCGACAGAGTATTAGGATCAAGAGAGACGACTGTGCTGGTATGGTTATGTGATGCACATGGACGAGGACAGCTATGTAAAGAAGTGCCAATCTCTAACTGTGGAGAGAACCTGTGGTACAGGTAGTCCCAAGAAGACAGGACAAGGTGGAAAAGCATGCTCTTTGAGTCTCACAGAGGCAATGACTGAGACCTTTGGCATTATGTCGTGCTTGAGAAGACCCATCAAGCCGAGCAAAATCGCAGTCGTGACAGATACCGGTGTCATGCAAATGGGCACCCATGCTGGTGGCATGTAAAAGCACCCCCGTGTCATACAAATGGTACCCGTGCTAGTGGCATGTAAAAGCACTCATTACATTCTTGGAGTCGTTGGTATTAGGAAGGGCATCCATCTGTAGAAAACCTTGCCAGCACGGACAACGGACATTAAATGATGATGATGAGGATATATATATATATACCGCTAAGCATTTTGTCCAGCGTGCTAACAATACTGCCAGCTAATCACCTTAATAATAATAATAATAATAATAATAATCCTTTCTACTAAAGGCACAAGGCCTGAAATTTGTGGAGAGAATAATAATAATAAAGCTGAAGTGAAGATCAAGTATGTATAGTGTGTGTATAAATGGTAAGAATATGACCATCCCCAAATATAACAATATCTGTTTCAACACAATTTCACATCAAGAATCTTGCAGAACAAATACATAAACATAAAAAATAAGGGTGGCTATTTGCAATACCAGTGAATGTTTTTCACTGTTTTTCTATCTATCAAAGGTGGCAAAACTTCATCTAAGTATGTGGCTGGTTGTGAGTACATACCATTGACAAGACCCAATGAGGCCAAAATGCATTTAGCATTCTTGTTTTGTTGCTGCTGGGATGATTTTTGTCTCCCTTTCATATAGATATTATATGTATTTATTTTCTCTTGGTTAATAATTAACTCCGACAAAATAAATTGGTTAATAGATACCAGGGTAGCAAAGATCACAAAATGACTGTGCTGTAACTCCTGTTTATGAGGTAGAAACTCCCTGTAATTTTGGGCAATTTAGTAAATGCAGTAATACGCATATGTTAAATGAATTCTTTTATTTCCAACATATGTTTTGAAGATTACAAATGGTTCCTTCCAAAGGAATAGGTGATGTTGATAAAGATGTAATCTTCGCTTCAGGGAAATACATAGGAACCAGCTTAACCATAAGACATTTTAACCGAATGTTGGAAATAAAAGAATTCATTTAACATATGCGTATTACTCCATTTACTAAATTTATATATATATATATATATATTGCTTTTGAACACAGTATGTCCATAAGGGAGGCTATGTCTGGACATATACCAAAGTAAATTTACCTTTTAATGATGTATTTACTTTAACTCTTTTGTATTCAGATTACTGTCAAATGTAATGCTTATTTATTCACATTGTTTTGAACTAGTCATGCATTATCTTGTAGCTTTGAGATTCCTGTGACGTGACGCTTTACTTTGGGAATGTTATCATTGGGTAGGTGTAAGTGGCTATATTTGGCTGGTTTCAACATAAAGGAAGTAGAATATTTAGGCCAAATATGGCCAGTTTGCATACATATACTTGGCAATAGTAAGCAGAGATTTTTCTAAATATTTTTTCCAAAGTTTTACCCTTTAGCATTCACATTAATCAGTCAAATGTAATGCTTATTTGTTTAGTTTTGAATTAATCATGCATTATCTTGTAGCTTTGAGATTTTGACAATGTAACTGTAATCTTTAGAATGACACTGTAGGGTTACTGTGAGAGGTCAGTTTGTGCACACACTAGGTAGAATATTTTCGCCAGTTTAAATGCTGGAGGATTTAACTTTAGAACATATTTCTTCAAGATGTTCTCTGAGATTAGGAAGACCAAGGGAAAGATTGTGAAGTTTGATCTTACAATGGAGACTGCAAGAAATGGTCAGTAACTGAGCTGAAGCAGACCTGTCTAACACATGGCAGCACAAAGAAAGAGAAAAAGAACAAAAAAAAATATGCAAAACCATTATGATGATGATGATGACGACTGTGGCATTGTTATCGGATACTTAGCATTATTGGGCCCCTATTTTCAATCTAATTTGTTGATATTAAAAGCCAATAATTTTCTCTTAGTATATTGTATTATCTTTTACTTGTTTCAATCATTAGACTGTGGCCATGCTGGGGCACTATCTTGAACTTTTAGGAAAGTGAATTGAACCCCAGTACTCTTTTTTTTTTTTACAAGCTTGGTACTTATTCTACCAATTTCATAGGCCAAACTGGGAGGTAAACACACCAACACCTGTTGTCAAGCAGTGGTGGGGACCAAAACCTGGCCACAAAAACATATATATATATATATATGACAGGCTTCTTTCAGTTTCCACCTACCAAATCCACTAACAAAGCTTTGGTTGGCCTGCAACTGTAGTAGGAGACATTTGCTCAAGGTTCCATGCAGTGGGACTGAACCCGTAACTATGTGGTGGCAAAGCAAGCTTCTTACCGCATAGCCATGCCTATTCATAATGATTTATTATTACAAGTTCTAATTCATGATCTAAAATTAAATTTCAATGAAAGAACAATATAAAATTGAAAAAGAAAGTAACAATTTGATAACATTTAGAGAAAAAAAAAGTCAAAGCAATTTTATTTCTTTTTCTTCTTAGATAGAAAAACTATCTTGATGTTTTGAAAGTATGTTGCTATGAGGGGAAAAATAAATCTTATAAGAATCAAGAATTTAACATGTATATGTAGTGTATTTAATTGAGTTTGTATTATAGCTGAAGGTAAAGCATTTTTACTGAAATTATTTAAGATATCTAAATAGGAAGGATATCTCCATATATATGTTTTTAGGTGCAAGCTTGGCTGTATGGTTAAGAATTTCATTTCACAAGCATGCCGTTTTGAGTTCAATCCTGTGGTGCAGTGTTGGGTGTCTTCTACTATAGCCTCAGGTTAACCAATACTTAATGAATGAATTTGATGGATGGAAACTGCAGAAAATGTACAAAGCCCATCATATATATATATATATATATATATATACACACACACACAGACACAAAATCCTACCCATAATGGACAGTTGCAGGATGGGTTGAAACAATCATCGTATTGAATAAGAATCAATGCTAAATCTATCTTTTGTTGCTTTCATCAATTATTATACACACACGCATATATATATATATATACATACACTTATACCCATATATATGCATACATACACATACACACACACATATATATATATATGCACATATACCCATATACTTATGCCCTTATACCCATATATGTGCATACATACACAAATACACACACATATGCATACTTTGAAGAGTATGTGGTGTTACTTAATTGTACTGTTGTTTAATACTCAATGCGAAATGGAGCTATAATACTGTATACGTTAATATATCCACTCTATTGATATATATATAGGTGCATGTTTTTTTTGACTCATGAATTCTTAGACAACTTTCATATGTACATGTGTGTGAATGTTTACATTCTGTGATTCCATATAAAAAAAAATAGCACTGAGCTATAGGCGGTGATGTTTGTTGTATTTCCCTGTAAACAAATAGTCCAGGAGCTTCTGCACTTTTGAAGACAAGTAGAATAAAATCTAACTATGGAGACTTGGTTTGAATACTTGCAACAGAGTTAACTCCCTTAGGTGCTCCTCAGAAACTGGGCAATTGATTGAGACTACTGCCCAAATAGACCATGGCAGATTAGAAAGAACAGGGATCCAATAAATGTGCTATTGTTTATCTGTTATAAGGAATGTTTGCTTACTTACAAAGTTATTCTCTCAATATGTCTGTAGATTTTTCTCTGTTTATGCTATGACTTTCTGTAAGGGTGGTTTGTCATGTTCACTTTATTACCTCAATAACATTATTGTCATTTCAATTAGGAAATGATAGATCTGGTATTATATTAATTAGTCCTCAAGTTATGATTGGATATTTCAACCAATTATTAATAGCATTTCAGAAAAAGAAACAATGTCAAAAAAAAAAAAAAAAAAAAAGTAATTTTCCTTTGATTTTGATTTTAAATAATCATTACAGCAATCAACAAATCTGCTAGTAAGAATATTGTAAAACTTTAATTCTTGTTAATTTGTCTTGTACAGAGAGAGATTCTGGTTGATAATGGAAAGATATTTGGACATGCTCAGCTGCAGAACTGATGTAATCTGGCACCACTGGACATTGGCAGTTGCAACACAAGGAGATAAAATGGATTGTTGGTTTCATAGCTGAAAGGCTAGGCTCTACGGAAGTGCTGCTACCAAAGCATTTGCTGCAAAAATAACTCACAGATAACTGTTTTATCACATCAAATGGTGAGGGAATCTTCAGCTGCACATCCTGGCAACTTATAAATCAAAAAACTTTATTTATACAATTTATAATAATGCTATGGGAGGAAAGGAAAACATAATTTTTTTTTTTTTAAATAAAAGAATACAAATTTGGATAACAATGAAATAGTGTGTAAAAACTTTAATGCAAACACACAACACACATTAAAAAAATCACACACAGCTGTCAGTGAGTATTCTGAAAAAGTGGTGATGCAGCAAGAGGGAAGCACACTGCTCCAATGTTTCAGCCTCCAGCAGTTGTCACTCTTAACAAAGCTAACCAAACAGTATTAGCAGCATCACCAAGGCATTATTATTAATTTTTTTCATACATTTCCTCAAGTAAAATAAAATAAAAATAGAATGGAATTTTCAATGGTTTCATTTGAAATAATGACTATTGCTATATATTTTGTTCATAGTTTAATGTTATTAGGAATATTTCCTGCCAATCTGTAGCAAAAGTCATATAAATTCCTTGACCTGTTTGAGATGTCATGTTTTATCAACAGTCATTTAACTTGTAAAACATGGAAAAGTTTTTATATTTTTATGATTTTTCTCTTCTAGTCCAACAAGCTGCTGTTGGTTAGGGCAAGGTTGAACCCCACCGCCCAAATATACCAACATTATTGAAGGTTTTGGTATGTCATCCAACTAGAAAAATATGGCATATTTGTAGTGCATATATCCTGCTAATCTGCTGGCAGAAATATTAGAATTAACAAAATAGCACAAATATCAAGTTTTTATAGATGTTTCAGAGATAGAATTTCAGTCCTTTATTAGTATTATAATAATAATAATAATAATAATAATAAAATAAAACAAGCTGCCTAAAGGCCCTTTCATTATTGTTAACTGCTTTGTGACAGTCAAATATGTTATACAAGTAATCTCAAACTGGAAAAGGAAATGCCATAATCATTTTCCAAATTATGAAAAAATATTACAATGTTAATTATTGTAGCCATTGAAGTTTTATCTTCAAAGTAGTCTGCTATCAGAAAAACCAAGTGGAAATAAAAGCAAACAGACAACTAACAAAGACAAACAATAACAACTATAGTCCACAACCCTTTTCATATGTGTGTATAAGACAGGGAAAAAGTAAAGAGAGAGAGAAAAGATGAAGCATCAGTTCATTTTCTCATTTTCTTTTGAAGAACAAAAATAAAAGTGGATAAACTGTAAATATTAAAACTAATAAAAAACAAAAACAAAAACAAACAAACTAGGTTAGTTTATCTTGTTATTTTATAACGGCTTGTTTGACTAACAGAAGCTAAATAAAATGATTATTCCAGAATAACTTGATAACTTGAAATTATTTTATAACAGCATCAGGGTTTTTTACAAGTTGGAAAGAGAACCAATATTAAACATTGGTCGTCTAAGAACCAATATTAAACATTGGTCGTCTAAGAACCAATATTAAACATTGGTCGTCTAAGAACCAATATTAAACATTGGTCGTCTAAGAACCAATATTAAACATTGGTCGTCTAAGAACCAATATTAAACATTGAACATTGGTTTAAAATTCTTATTTGTAAACATAAAAAGCAAAACTAGCCAGATTATTGCTCTCTTAGAATTAGATGAAATGATATAAATTGCCATTACTGAAGAATTAATTGTCTAGTGATTGCAACAACAGGTAGGCCAAAAAATACTGATTGAGTTAATCAAGTTAATATTTTAGGAATGAGATGGGTGGTTGGGGAAAATATACATAATGGCAACCAACAGCAGTTTTCCTGAGTGAAGTACACAACCAGATTCAACCCTCTAAGGAATTGGCATTTATCATTTGTTGTCATTAACTAAATATAAGCAACAATGACAAGGAGCAAAGTATTAGTAATTATAAATACCAGCAACTAATATATATATACATGTATATAAAACCCTGTAAATATGGCATTGTATTTTCAGTCTTGAACACATCCACCAGAAGAAATGATTCACACAAAATGTCCCATATTTCTAAAAGAGTTTTTTTTTTTTTTAGCAAGGATCATAGTTGCATTAAATTTCTTGTAATACAGCAAGGCCTCCAACAATTTCTTCTAATGGGTTTATTCTGATAGAAGATAAAATTTTAATGGCTGTCAACTTAGCAATGTTCAAACTGGTATAGAAACACCAGGTACAAGATATAACGGTGGGTATCAACTTTAAAAAAAAATGCACTTAACACAGAAAATTTTTTTTTTAAATTCCAAAAACAAACAAAATAAATATAATAGAGAGGAAAACTCAGTGAGTATAAATATTAAAGATAATCTAGATATCTAAGTATCAAATGTTTAAAATGTAATAAAGGCAAACTGAAGTGAAGAAAAATCTGCAGAAATTAATTTTAGAAAAAAAAAATGATGTAGAAACAAATAAATTCCTAATAAAATGGAACATATACAAAATAAGAGGAATATTGTAAACATATTCCTGCCCCCTATTCAAGGAACTGTGATTATGTTGGGAATAGGGAAGATATTGTAAACATCATCTGTTGAAAGAGTAGTTCAAGTAAATTATTACAATTTGCTGCTTCTGTTGCAGTGAAGGGAAATGTTTCATCTATTTTAAGAAGCAGAAGTGTCAATGAATTCCATAGAGCCCTACAATGATGAATGGTCATAAAGTAATATTCTTTGCTTGGTTAGCATCACTAGAAGTGAATTACATATGTTACATTTCTAATCCAAGTCTGTGTGTGCAGAAGGAGATTCTGGTGTCCAGTAATGAGAAATGAACAATCCATTGTCCAGTACAGCATGATAAATAGATTATCCATTATCCAGCAGAGCATACAAAAATGGTAATCCAGTGTCCAACAGAGTTAACAAAATTTGATCACAATGAGTAAAAATTCAAAAGTAGTCTGATCGCTCTCTTGCTTCTCGATGTCCAGCAAGTACTTGAGCAAATTTCTTTTTATCAATAGACAACCGAATTGCTTGGACACTGCGAAACAATTGGTCTGAAGATATATCCTCTGGCAATTTGGTAAGGAACTGGGCAAGATGGATGAAATCCATTTCAAGAAGAAGATTTTGGTAGAGGTGTAAGATCCCTGAAATAAATTTTTAAAAAATACAGTTGGATAAAAATGAAAATAAAGATTTGAAAATTGAAATATTATGTACTATCACAGTCCTTGATAATAACAAATAAAAACTTTTGAGAAAGAAAAGTACAATATACACTGGAGATTTTAAACTTACAACAGATTGTTTTAAGTCTCACTGAATTCCAGTGTTAGCATTAGTATATTTTAATAAAAGGTAATATTTATTTATCTCCACTTAAATGTTCTATTAGAACAAACTATACTGCAGTAGTTACCATGGGAAAAACTCTCATATTGGCTTTTGGTACAAAATGCAATCTTTTTTATATTGCTAGCAGGGAGACAAATCCCTGCCACCGCCAGTGCCAAGACTACCAGATCATGTGATTTCGACCTCCCTTAATAAAAGGTTATTATTGCAATATTAAGGAGTATCCCCAAGAAAACTTTCATCTCAAATACAGACCATACACAACTATTGAAAGAGTGCAGTTTTCTATATAAGACTTTCTGAAATTTATCACAAATATATAACATAATTTTTCAACAATCACATACAACATATATATACTACAATAATTTGCTCTTTTCTGTTATTCTTTCTAAAATATATTCCAGTTATATTTCCATGATAACACATTTCAGTGTTTAATATTTTTCAATATTACTTGTAGTACAGATAGAAGAAGAATTAACAATGACTCTCAAAATATTACTAACCTGAATGCTGAATTAAGGAAAATACAGTAATCTGTGTTAGTTCTGGTGTGCTTTCACAATTTTGATGCAAATGATATAATAATTTGATATACACAATCAAATATTGATCACAACCTAACATTAGAACCCTTTCACTGTGGAAATCAGATAATCCACTCAAAATTTCATTGCTCTTAACTATAAAAAAACAGTTTTATATGTTATTCTATCTTTTGTTGAGGAATGTCATATTAGAAACTATATATTTTTTTTTGCTGAGATATATGAAGTTTATTGAGGCAATGTGACTTGTAGAAAATACCAATTCTATTTTTTGGCAGACATTTAACAGCAGTACTAGAATAACTATGAAATTTAATTTTGCAGTTAAAGGGTTAAGCAATATTTGTTGAAGTTGTTGAGCTATGAGAAGGCAATATGAACTAGATCAACAAAAATGCTTTATTCAAACTGGAATGGTAGATAGCAGGCAACATTTGAGAATGGCAATAGATGATGTGAAACTGAAGAAAAAAAAAAAACCAAAAGCAGAACAACCACAAATGTGTCACTAAAAATATCTCACTGAACTTTTTTTTTAACTGTTTAGCATTCAGATTACTCAGTCAAATGTAATGCTTATTTATTCACATTGTTTTGAATTAACCATGCAATATCTCATAACTTAGAGATTTCAATGAGGTGATATTTTGTTTTAAAATGACATTATGGGGTAGGTGTGAGAAGCCAGATCTGGCCAGTGTGAACATAAAAGAAGCTGAATATTTGAGTCAGATATGGTTGGTTTAAATGTTAAAGAACCCAAGTTTAGTGATATGTTATATTTAGATATTGAAGGTGCGTGAATTAATGGTTAGGGTATTTGGCTCATGATCACAAGGTCGTGAGTTCAATTCCTGGTGATGTGTTGTATCCTTGAGTAAGACACTTTATTTCATGTTGCTTCAATTCATTCAGCTGGCAAAAATGAGTAGTACCTGTATTTCAAAGGGCCAACCTTGTCACATTCTGTGTCACACAATCTCCTTGAGAACTACATAAAGCGTACACATGTCTGTGTAACTGATGGAATGCCAGTCATAGTTGTATATTTAGATAAAAGAGGAAGACAGAACAAAGAGAAATTAAGAGAATTCTAATGAAGTGATTAGACCATGTGATTAGACCATGTGACAAAGTAAACAGGATTCTGACTTTAAAAAAAACTATTCACATACACCATACTGGTCTATATCTTGTGTTTACACACAAGTGAATATTACTCACCCAAGGCAGTTCTGAATAAAAATTCTTCTCCATCTCGGCAAAAAACATCCCAAACTCTGCATGCAACATCAAGGGGTAAGGATCTGCTAAATATTGTAAATATCCTAGAAAAAGAAAAAGAAAAAAAAATTTTTTATATATATTATATTGGGTTGGCAAGAAAGTAATTTTGTTTTTCACAAATAGATAGAGATACGATTTTTTTGAATGACTTTTTACAATGTTGTGATTTTTTTCCTTTTCACATTTGATAGCCGTTACTTTTAGCTTACTTTAGAAGCAAATTGCATGTAATTTTGTTTACAGCTGTTAGTTCAGCATCAATTTTAACACAGAGTGCAAAAATGAACATTTTCACCATATTTTGCTTTTTTGTTTCTGTAAAGGCAAGAAAGCTGCTGAGGTTCACAAAGAGATATGTGAAGTTTATGGTGTTGATTGCTTAACAGAACAGATAGGTCAGAAATGGTTTTAAAAATTCTGTTCTGGAGATTTTTCACTCAAAGATGACCAACTGAAGTTGATGATGACCAAATCAAAACCATAATTGAATCTGATTATCATATAACTGTGTGAGAGATTGCAGAGAGGTTAAATGTATCACTTAACTGAAAATCATTTAAAATGTCTTAGACTCGTTAAGAAGCTCGCTATTTGGATTCCACATAAATTGAAAGAGATTCACTTAACAAAATGAATCAATATTTGCGATATGCATCTCAAACGCAATGAAATCAACCTTTTTTTAAACGAATCATCACTGGTGATGAGAAATGGATTGTCTACAATAACATCAATCGAAAAACGATCCTGGTCCAAACATAATGAACCAGCACAGACCACATTGAAAGCTGAATTGCATAAAAAAGGTCATGCTGTCAATTTGGTGGGATTACAAAAGTGTTGTGTATTTTGAGCTGCTTCCAAAGAACCAAACAATCAATTCAGATGTTTACTGTCAACAACTAATGAAACTGGAGAAAGCAATCAAAGAAAAATGGTCAGAATTGGCTAATCATAAAGGAATCCTGTTTGACCATGACAATGCTAGACCATACATGCCTTTGCTAACTTGTGAAAAATTATTGGAGTTTGTTTGGGAAGTGATGTCACATGCACCATATAGCCCTGATTACCATTTATTTTGAAGTTTGCAAAATTCTTTGAATGGTAAAACTTTCAATAATGATGATGACCTGAAATTGCACTTGCTTTAGTTTTTGGCTGATAAGGGCCAGAAGTTCTATAATTGCAGAATCATGAAGTTACCAGAAAGATGGCAAAAGGTCATTGAACAAAATGGAAAATATATAACTGATTGAAGTTCATTCTTTGTATGAAAAAAAAAAAAGGATTTTTATTTCACACTAAAAAACCAAAATTACTTTCTTGCTAACTCAATATAACATCATCATTTAATGACCACTTTCCCATGCTTGCAGGTAGCAGATAGAATCTGTTGATGCAGATTTTTTATGGCCAGATGCCCTTCCTGTCACCAAACTTCACCTGTTTCCAAGCAAGGTGATATTTTCCCATAACTAGACATGTTTTTCACAAAAGACTGGAAACAAATAAGTTTGCTTGTATGAAATGATGCTTCTTTACAACCATCATGAGATATCTAGACAAGGGTACACACACATCCTTTAAATTCGTTTATGAATATGCATATCAAAGCTCCTATTTTATTATGCTGGCCACAGCCTAATGTTACCAACTGGCAATAGCAGTTTTCTAGAGGTGAATGATCCACCAGATGTCCATGTACACTACAGACTGTACTGTAATCATCAGAGGAATATAAACTATGATCGTAAGAAAAATGTGATCATGGATTATTATTATTATTTTATATATATATATGACAGGCTTCTTTCAGGGGCTATAGTAGAAGATACTTGTCCAAGGTGTAACACAGTAGGACTGAACCCAAGACCACATGGTTGGGAAGCAAGCTTCTTAACCACACAGCCACGGCTGCATCTATAACAATTTAGAGAAAATTACAATGCTTATCATCAGTAAAATAGAATTGTAAATATAGCACAACAATGAAAGAAATGTAAATGATAGCAATAAAGAGAATCAAAAATTGGATGAATGAAAAGCAAGACAGATCCAATTACTCAACAAAAAAATTATTCTGTTGCTGTGTACCAAAGTGAAAGAAATTGGAGACATATAATTATATCTCAAGACTGAATTTGATCAAAGCTTATTTGTGCTGTGGTTTTAGTTACTACAATAGTAAAGAATAGTACAAACAGATATTTCTTAGTCTTTAATACAGGGAAATATCAATATTAACTATTTTTTTAAAATTCCTTACAGAGAAAATAAAGCAGTGTTCTTTGTTTCCCAAAGGGCTCTATTGAAATGTTAGCATTTTCTTCTTATGGTACACCAATTCTTTACATTTTTATTATTTTGTTTCAGTCATTGGACTGCACCTATGCCTCGAAGGGTTTAGTTGACCAATTCAACCTCAGTACATATTTTAAGCCTGGTACTTCTTTTATCAGTCCCTTCTGGCTGAACTGCTAAGTTACAGGGATACAAATAAACTCACACTGGTTGCCTAAGTGATGAGAAGAGACAAATATAAAGCTGCAAACACACATGACAGACTTTCTGTCAACTAAATTCACTCACAAGGTATTGAACCTGAAACCATGTGGTTGCAATGTGAACTTAACCACACAGCCATGTTGACTATTTTTTAAAAACTTTATTGGTCTCAAGCTTTAGTTTTAATCAAGTATTTTGCTGTGACACTTAAGATTAACTATTATAGAACCTTTTAGGTTGTTCACCTTAGGTAAGTGAACAATCTACCAAATTTCTTTATTCTTCATCAGAAATAATTCTGAATGTAGAATTATGTTTAATAAGCTTTTGATTCTTTTGTATTTTAACATTTTTATTTTGTAGTTTATGGAATAATATTTTTTTCTTACCTGGTAGAGACCTTTCCTCAATCCAGCAAATCAGTGGTCCCCAATCTTTTTTGCATGGACCAAGAATTTAGCACTCATATTATAATTTCATTTAGCTTGTGGGCCTAATTTATTGGTGCTTGCAAAAACTTTGACTAAGACAAGTGTGAGAAAGAGGCACAGACTAGAGACATAGCAAGTTCTAAAGTTAGGGGAAGCGAGCACATAAAAAAAAAGGTGCATTGACACATGTCAAACAATTTTTAACTCATTTCTCTTATATTACATGAAATATTTCATTAGTTATAATATACGTAATTGTATTCTACATTCATTAATTTCCTGTTTCAGTAACAATGTTATAATGTATGAAACTTACAACTACTGATATAAGTAACAAAAGAATATAAAAAAAATAATGGTTGTAACGGTGCCAATTTTGAAAAATGTGCTTGGGAAGATTAGTCCTTCATTTTGCTTCCCTATTAGCTATGCCACAGACAGAAGTGTAATTTTTCAAAATAAAACACCCTGTAGACTGCTATAATCAATAAAATAGAAATAAAATTGATTCTTTTTGTGCAACCTGGTACCAAATGATCCAAGGTCTAGCTGTTGGGGATCCCTGCCAAAAAGCATCTTATATTGAATACTTAGATTGCTTTCCTAACATGCTGACAATTTCAGTATCAATTAAACTTTATATAGTTGGTGGCAGCATATGCTTCTGATGACACATACAAATATAAAGGGAAACAAAGATCTCCTTGAATAATGGTAACTTACCAATCTATAATGTAAATGTCGGGTGTCAAGTTCTGTCTTCCAAAATGATGGTGGAGTTGGGGCATATTTTCCAATAGGAACTCATCATAAGTATCAAAATAAGACTTCATCTAAAAAAAACAAAAATAGAGAAAAAAGGGTTAAAGAATATTCACAGAGCAAACATCTAGAATTGTTGGTATTTGGCACAATAAGGAATAAAAGCAGTCTCTACAACAAATCTCCTGCCAGGAGATGGTTGTCATAACTGATTTTTGTTGGTTGAATATCAAGACGTATTTAAAGCAGTTAACTTTATGAAACTTACCATAATTTTTGGCATACAAGTTAAATTTTTCAGACCAAAATTGACAGCCATAAAAAAGGTAGGTTGACTTAAACACCAAAATGACTTTAGAGGACCAAAAATTCCATGTGGAATGCAGAAAGACTCGGAAAGATAGTGATGATGTTTGAACGTTTACACTACATGTTCACACTATATACTATGCTGACTTGTATTCCAGAAAATACAGTATACATAGATAATAAGAATCAAGGAGCTGAAATGCCAAGAAAGATGCATTTAATGGCCTCTCTGAAAAAGCATTGACTAAATGAATGTCTATTAGGTTCAATGATGAGAATATAGTATTTGATCAACTGAGAGCTATGAGTACATTGAATTAGCATTATTTTTTTTTTCTATGTTGACTCAATGTATCTAGTCTAATATCTGTAGAGAATGATTCTTGGAGGGATAATTCTCAGTCAATACAGAGAGAAATGCAAGAGTGATTTTGAGATCTCTTCCGGCCAAAAATATTTACTGACTCCCACACAACACAGCAGTCAGCCTGCATTGAAAGATCTAAAACATATTCACTTGTAGGACAATCACTACTGACTTTCAGTAACAACTAGAGAGAAAGAAAGCATCAAGGGGAAGAAAAACACACAAATAAACAAATAAAAAATGGGTTGTTTTTTTTTATTATTAAAAGAAACAAAAAAGTGGTGAGCTAGCAGAATCATTAACATGCCAGATAAAATATTTAGTGGCATTTCATCCAGCTTTATGCTCTGAGTTAAAATTCTGCTGAGGCTGACTATGTCTTTAATCATTTTAGGGTCTGTAAAATAAATACCAGCTGAACACTGGGGTCAATGTAATCAACTAGTACCCTCCCTCAAAATTTCAGGTCTTGTGTCTATAGAAGAAAGATTTACTAAATGAAACAAAAGATTTTAAGACAATGAGGTAATAAAAAAGTATGGAGTTAAAGTAAGATTTCTATTTTAGTTGTAAAGGAATTTACAATTAAAAAAAATTTGCTCACCATTCCTTCATCAACACGGAAGAAAGCAACCTGGCAGGGACCATTCAAAAGATTTGCAAAACAGATAAACGCATCAGCTACCTCCATGTTCAACAGCAACACAGCTGCCAAGAAAGACATTCCTTGAACCTGTCAATAGGAAAAAAAAATAAACAAAAAACAAAAAAACGTTATAAGCTGTTGTTGCATTGTATTCTTGTTCTAATTATTTCAGTTTCATCAGTTGCAGGCAGGTGAATAATGTGTGAACATTTGAAGAAAGTATCTAAAAGTTATTTAAGTTGGTACGAGACTGTATGTTGAACAAGTTTATCCACTAATATAGTCATCTTAGTGACATTTTATTTTATAATGACAGTGTCTCACGACCTTGATACTTCATTAATACTTTATTTTTTTATTGATGTAGCCCTGTTTACCACTGACTCATTCATCACTGATTGGGAACACAGTGCCTTCAATTTTGAACCCTGTTGCACTCATCATGGATGGATCTGTGATAGCATGCACCCCTGCAACCATCCACAGTACTCAGCTACTCAGAATGTGCTGATTATTGCTTATGTTTACATGCCCATGCTATGAGGCTGTGTATTTTTTTCTATAAGAATTTATATACTCATATCCAGTTGATCATCATCATCATCATCATCATCACGTTAAACGATGATGATGATGATGATGATCAACATAAAACCAATGAACAGTAAAAATATGAAAGCACCTAAACCTAACAAATGATACAGTTGAGTGCATTCTCTACAGGTAAAAGTAGAAACGATCAAGAAATTACATGATGGTGGAAGCTTTGCTGTTGTGGGGCACAAGTTTAATGTCAGTGAATCTGTTGTTTCTTCCATTTACAAAGTATGTGGAAATGACTAATTTATTAATGTATTTTTTTGTTTTGGACCCAACCCATGATAAACTGGCATTCTGTTAGTGATGACAACAAAGGTTCTAGTTGATCCAATCAATGGAACAGCCTGCTCATGAAACTAACATGTAAGTGGTTGAGCGCTCCACGGACATATGTACCCTTGATGTAGTTCAGAGTGAGATTCAGCGTGACACAGAATATGACAAGGCTGGACCTCTGAAACACAGGTGCAACTCATTTTTGCCAGCTGAGTGAACCCTGTGATGAAGAAGGAGAGATATAATACAAATCAATTTTAAAAATAGTTAAAAAAGTAAAAAGGGCCAAAAAAAAGGTAAAGTTACCTTCTCAAGTCATACCAGCTCATAAGGGCCAGTTTCCCAGTTTCATGGCATATATATTCCCCACCTGGACGGGACACCAGTCTGTCACAGGATGACTCATTTTTGCCAGCTGAGTGAACTGGAGCAATGTGAAATGAAGAACACAGCACGTCACCCGGTTCAGGAATTAAAACCACAATCTTATGACCAGGAGTCCAACATCCTAACCACTAAGCTATGTGCATCCACTAAAAGAATACTTAACCCATTAGTGTTTAAACTGGCAACATCCAGGCCAAATATTCTATCTGTTTTATATTCAAATTGGCCAGATCCAGCCTCCCAGACCTACCCTACAATGTCATTCTAAAAATAAACAATCACTTCATCAAAATTTTGAAGGTACAAGATAATGCATGATTAATTCAAAATAAAGTGAATAAATAAGCATTACAGTGGACAGAATAATTTGATTGCTAATGGGTGAATGAATACTATGGCAGCATTTTAAACTTTTAAATATGAGAAACTAAAATTTGAATGTTTACTAATTTGTAAAGAGGGCTTTACCTTGCTCCCAGGAAGTAAGAAAGTACTATCTTAATTGTGTGTGTGTGTGTGTGTGTGTGTGTGTGTGTGCATGTGCGCACACGTGCGTGTGTATTTGTGTCTCTCCTCAACCACTGCTTGACAACTGGTGATGGTGTATTTATATCCCTGCAACTTAGCAGCTCGGCAAAAGAGATCAATAGAATAAGTACCAGTATTTTGGTAAAACAAAAGAGATAAATGGAATAAGTACAGGGTTCCATTCATCAACTAAAATTCTTCAAGGTGGTGCACCAGCATGACCAGACTCCAATGATAGAAACAAGTAAAAGATAACAGAAACAGATGTAAACTTACATAACCAACATCGGGTCGATAGCAAGCATAGGCTCCTAAAAGACTGTGTAAAAGATCATGATATGGTCCACCCTGCAAATGAGAAAATAATTTTATACATCATGAATGAATATGGAATGGATAAGGCACTTATTGCACAAAACTTATATTAGGAGAAAGTTTCTACTTTGAATATGCCTTTGTTTTTCTGTTGCATAAAATTCCATATGTGACACTCTCTCCCATCATATAATCATTAATGTGTGCATGCAAGAGAGAGGTGTGTGATAGAGACAGAGAGAGAGAGAGAGAGAGGAGGAATGGAGGGAGAGAAAGATAAGAAAGAAAAAGAAGAGAGCACATGTGCATGGCTAATTTTTGGACCTCCACAAGTACATATTTATAAACTTATTGCTTAGCAAAAAACCAGCTAATCACAGAGCTTATTTCATCTGATCTTTGGGCAGCATTGTTTACAGAACTTTTCTTGGTATCTTAGTGTATTTTTGTAAAATTACACTGAAAATTGCAGGTAAATATTTCATTGTAGACCAAATAGTTGCTCAATTCTGATTCAGAGAGTTTACATGGCAATGATTATGGGGCTGAAAGTGACTTTGAGCTGGAAAGCAATGACTGTATCTGATAGTAATCAGAGTGATAACCAGCATGTTGCAGCTATACAGTTGACAGGTGTGCAGCCCAGTGCAGTGTGTGCTTGTTCATCTCAGGAACCCAGTGTATCAGCGAAATAGTGCTCAGATGCTCAGTGTTCAAAGGATCGAGTGAAGGGGAATCGGGAGAATCTAGATGTCATTGATTTGATATCTGATGGCAAACTTTAAATGATAAATACTTACTTTCTGGAAGATACAGAATTGTGGAAAGGTGCGAGAAACATCCAATTTTATCAGATCCACACTAGCTTCCTTGCTGGACGGAAGGTCAGAGGTATCTGCAGAGAAAAGTAGAATATGAGATTAATAATAATATTGCTGTGCGTGTATGTGTGTGCATGCATGCTTCCTATTGCTTGGCTGTGAGTGGAATAAAAAAATATGTATAATTAAATATAAAGCACAGGATAAGTTTAGGATGCAAGCTGAAATCCTGTACATTCATTAAAGTAATTTGCTGGTTTGGAACAAATTGCTTCCATTAGAAATAAGATTTATATTACTATTTTCTTATTTTGATTAGGAAATAATAAAAAATAAGACGTATTTTAAGATAATCTTAGAAGAAAATTCAGCTGCCAAATACTTAGGCAACTGAAGATTTTAAAGTCTGCATATATAAATTATGGCAAAAATCTGATTTTTTATGTTCTGGTCTATTCAAGAAAGTCTTACCAGTGCACTCTGTATGCTAGTCAAACGTCACTGAGGGAAATGGGGAAGTTTAAGTATCTTTGAGCTGTATTCATGAGTGATGGGAGGCAGGAGGCTGAATTGGATACTAGAATTGTAGGTTCTGGTACTGTAATGCACCAGCTTCAGCATTTGATCCTAAAAAAGTAGAATCTAGTGAAAAAGCCAAACTCCCTATTTTCAGTTTGGTTTCCATGCCTATCCTCACTTATAGCCATGAATATTGGGTAATGACTGAAAGAATATGATTGTGAATACAAGTGTCCAACATAGAATTCCCTCTGAAGGATCTCTGGAATAACATTACTCAGCAGGGTGCATAACTTAGAGATCGGGGAGTTTCTCCAAGTTGAGCTGCTGCTTCTCCATATTGAGAGGTCACCACCCTGGTACTACAGATTTGTGGTTAGAATGTTGCAGGAAAGGATCACATAACAAATTATTCAAGCAGAGCCAACTGGCAGGAGACCTAAGGGCAGACCACAAGTGAGGTAATTGGGTAACATTCATAGTCTCCATTGGTCATACTTCGGAATCCAGCTGGAAAGTTTAATGACAGTTGTTTCTGACAGGACCCTTTGGAGGAGGTACCCGAGAACTCTATCCCCATGACCCTCCCAAGAATAGTGGTTGACTGGCAAAACATAAAAAGTACCCATTACACTCTTGGAGTGGTTGGTATTAGGAAAGGCATCCAGCCGTAGAAACCATGCCAAATCAGACTGGAACCTGGTGCAGCGCTCCGGCTTACCAGTTCCAGTCAAACCGTCTAACCTATGCCAGCATGGAAAGCAGACGTTAAATGATGAATTATTGTAAGTTTTAAATGTTTTGTTTGTTGACCAAATGAGATGAGAGATTTCAGCAGGCAGCAGAACAGGCCCTGGCTAAGTTAATAGCACCATCTGGTCACAGATAGTATTCATTTGCAGTTGCTCTCACAATCTCCTTTGTTATGACTATTTTTTTAATTTCTCATCTGACAGAAGTATGCAACAAAGAGTAGTAAAGTGAAATTTCAGGTTAAGAATTAAAAGTCATACAGTTTGTTCATTGCTTTGCACATGTCACCTACCACAAGTGTGTACTGGTAATCTTTCCTGGTTTCTTTTATCTGTTGATTATAGATTTATATCAATAATTAAACAGAAGACTTACTTTCTGATGAGCCATTTGATTCCTCACTCAACATTTTGATTCGGTCTTTGGCACGATTTAGACAAATTTCGAAGAGTTCTGTAATGAAATAAAATATAAAGTATTAAAAAAGAGCTGGAATATATATATATATATATATATATATATATATATATATATGAATTTCTATGGCATCAACGAAAGAAAAAGTTAGTGAAATGGCTCATGGGAGCAGTTCTGGCTATATATCAAGGTCAGATGTAAGAAAATTAAGATGTAAATAGATTTGTGAAAAAAAAATGTCTTTGATGTTAGCTATCCTCTTTCTTCAGTGAGATTTATATAACAAAAATAGAAAGAGGAATAGCTGATGTGAGCTGTTCTGGTTATACATTAAAACTATGAGAAAATTAAGATATAGATTTCCAAAGACTATAATGTCACATCTTTTCTTTCACTTTTACAACAAAAGGGAAGTGAAAGAGTTCACAAGAGTTGTTCTGTCTACATTTGAAGGTCAGCTTTGAGAAAATTAATATATATATATATATATATATATATATATATATATATATATATATATATATATATATATTCCCAAACGGGTGTAATGTCAGCTATTTCCTTCACACAACCATGTAGCTAATATACAGGAATGGAACATGGCGTACTCATATTTGTCAGCTTGAATGAAAGAACATTGCTTCCTGAATCCAAATCCTTAACATTAATGGCATCTCTTTATCTCTCCAGTTCTACACAAGGTATACAAAACCCCTAGGTATTGATGAACATATATAAAAGTGCTATGAGCAAACACTGACTGGACTTAAATCAGATTTTGATTTGACAAAAGAAATTTGCCCTGTTGATATTTAAACCTGAAAAATCTTGACATCAACATTCCAGAGGGATAATGATATTGACAAACTCTATTTCAGAAGACGCGGAAAAGAAAAGAGGCTTAAGATCAGTTCAGGAAAACCTTTGAATGTTAGAGAGTAAACTAAACAACAACAGCAAAATCAACCAAATGTTCAAAAGTAAAGGTCGTCAGTGAACTCCTCAGAAAAGCACAGAGTTCTTCTGAAGATGTTTGATATAGCCCCAGAGCTACTGGAGAGACATCCAGCATGCCAACAAAAGATTACGTATGGTTATGTTTCCTCAAAGGGGTGGAGTCACTTGAATGTTGGATAGAATGCCTTGCATTATTTGACAGGGTCTCTAACATGAAATTTTGCTGAGATCAACTTTGCCCATCATTCTTTCTGGGTTGATAAAGTATCAGTCGAGGGTGAAGAATTGGAAGAGTTGTTAGAGCATCAAATGAGATGCTCTGTGGTGACTGTTCTGGCTCTTTGCATTCTGCCTTTAGTACCAACGGCCAAGGTTAATGTTATAGTTTCATCGAGCAGTAAATTGTCAATAAATGAATGGAACATTTTCAGTACATGAGAGTCAAAAGATTATATGCTTTTCCTTCCCTTTAATAAATTGCTCTTGTAAACAATTTGTCCACTTATTTCACACATCTGTAGACATGTGGAATAAGAAATTCCTTATCTGGAAATCAAAAAGATTGCTAGCCACTATACCTTTTCGTATTTTATCTCCCTGTTTATTTCTGTATTCCTTTCTGTCGAAGAGCATAGGCTCGAAATGTAAAAGACTTTCTCACTTCCCGAGCGTTAAACTAATACATTTGTTTGTTGTTTACACACTGCTCTTCGTCTTTTGTAAATTCTCACTATATATATGTATATAATAGATTGCTATATATATGTGTGTGTGTGTGTGTGTGTGTGTGTGTGTGTGTATATATATATATATATATATATATATATATATATATGTATATATACAGTAAGAAAAGGGAGGAAGAGAATTTTGATTATCCCCTCGTGATGAGTTGTAATACATAAATATATATATATATATATATATATATATATATATCGTTTAACGTCCGCTTTCCATGCTAGCATGGGTTGGACGATTTGACTGAGGACTGGTGAAACCGGATGGCAACACCAGGCTCCAGTCTGATTTGGCAGAGTTTCTACAGCTGGATGCCCTTCCTAACGCCAACCACTCAGAGAGTGTAGTGGGTGCTTTTACGTGTCACCCGCACGAAAACGGCCACGCTCGAAATGGTGTCTTTTATGTGCCACCCGCACAAGCCAGTCCAGGGGCACTGGCAACGATCTCGATATATATATATATATATATATATAATAATACAAATGATATGTGAGCATATACATATATATATATATATAAAGTAAAAGAAGGAAAATGCACACAGTTTACATAATTTTAATATATTTTAAATGAAAGAATATTGTGGTTGTTGACCGGTTTCACTTTCGCTAATCCTGACATTGAAATTATTGTGATTTCGTATTTTCTTCAGAAGTTTTTAGCCCATGCTCACAAATATTCATACAAGAACATGAACACAAAACTTCTTAAGAAAATACAAAATCACAATAATTTCAATGTCATGATTAGCAAAAGTGAAACCGGTCAACAACCACAATACTCTTTAATTTAAAATATATTAAAACTATGTAAATTGTGAGCATTTTCCATCTATTATTTTATATATATATATATATATATACACACACACACACACAAACATGCATATAAACATATGAGTGTGTGTGTATTTATATGCAAATGTAAGCAAACACACGGACATACATTTGGGTGCAAGCACACACACACACACACACACACACACACACACACACGACAAGCTTCTTCCAGTTTTCATCTATGAAATTTACTCACAAGGTTTCGATTGGCCTGGTGTTATAGTAGAAAACACTTAACCAATGTGTTACAATGTGACTGATTGAAGTCACATAGTTGGGAAGTAAATGTCTTTTAACCACACACACACACACACACACATCTATGAGTGGATGAATGAAAGAAAGTGGCACTCAACACATTTGGTAGGAATTACAGATATTTTTTAATGACAGTTTGACTCAAGTATCATATGACTTCAAGTTTTGTGGGTGTGGAAGATGAATCCATCTCATATGATATTAGAAGAGATGGGCTTGTCCTACACATTCATGAAAATTAAAGTCATATGAAACTGAGTCAAACTTAATACATCATCATCATCATCACCATCATCATCTACTGTCTGCTTTCCATGCTAGTATGGGTTGGACGGTTTGATATGGAGCTGGCCAGCTGGGAGCTGTCCAGATTCCAGTTGTCTGTTATGGCATGGTTTCTATGGTTGGATGCCCTTCCTAATGCCAACCACTTAAAAGTGTACTGGGTGCTTTTTATGTGCCACTGGCATGGGTGCATTTATGCAGCACTGTCATTGGGCTGAGGCCATGCTGGGGCACTGCCTTGAAGGATTTAGTTGAACAAATCAACCCCATATATATTTTTTAAAACCTGCTACTTATTAAATCTTTCTCTGTTTGCTGAACTGATAAGTTATGAGGATATAAACAAACCAACACCAGCTGTCAAGCAATGGTGAGGGACAAACAGAAAGACACATGCTCATAGATACATACATATAAAAATACACACACACACACACACACACAACGGGCTTCTTTCAGTTTCCACCTACCAAATCCATTCACAAGGCTTTATAGTTGGCCTGGAGATATAGTAGAAAATACTTGTCCAAGGTGTCACACAGTGGGACTGAACCTGGAACCATGTGGTAGGGAAGCAAACTTACCACACAGGAAAACCTGCACCTGCATACACACACACACAAAGTTTTTTCCGTCACTATTTTTGACAATTTAATCATTAGTTTCCTTATAAACTATTATTTCAAAGTTATACACAGGACATTCCAGTGGCTTGTTTTTAGTCTGAGGTTATGAAGCAATCTGTAAATGGTGTATAAAGATTTAGAAGATGTAAAGAGAAAGAGTTTTCATGTTTGAAAGTAAACATTCAGACATAAAGGTTGCCTGTGTAATTTATACTTGTTTTGACCAGATAAATTTTAAACGTGTTTCAGTTAGAAATAATTTACTGAAATATGGTTGTTATCAAACATAAGAAACCAATATCTATTCTGTTATTTATTACTATATCAAAGGAAGACACAACAGAACCTGATATTGCATTAGTAAAATAAACATGATTACCATTTTTGAATGTTTATTAATGTCTTTTAGAGAATAATGCTCACCCTCAGTGATATTTAGTTCGTTACCAATTGCTAATTTCCATACTTTGCCTCGAACACATGGTGGTAAGCCACTCCACCATAATTCACGGGCTCTTTTTGTCTGTTTCCTGAAATAAGAATTGAAATATATACATGTAATGTACATGTAATATATACACACACACACAAAAATTTGAAATGTGAACAAAATCAATATATTGCATATACATTAGAGTCAACAGACTAAAATACTGTCAGCATTTTTTTTTTCATATAATCTCTTCTAATTTCATGTTTACATACTTGCATTTGAGGTCATAAATTCTTGGAGTGAATTACTTAACGGTGAAAGAAGAGAAAGTATTTTTATTTTTTACAACCAAGATGTGAGTTGAAGTGAGAAGAGTACATTAAATTTTACCCGAACAGACAATACAATCATGAATGCAGTGTATTAGACACCCACTCAATTCTGATGTTAGCAATTCTCAACATTCTTATTGTTTTGGTAATGTTGGTTATGTTTTGAGATCTTCAAGACTTTGCATACATTTTACTTTTAAATATTCTGATTTAACCACTTGTCACCATTGATTTAACATCTACTTTCCCATGCTCATACTGGTCAAATGGGGACATATTGGGGCAGAGTTTTCTATGGTCAGATGCCCTTCCTCACATCAATCATTATTCATTTCCAGGTGAGGCAATAATCTCTTAGTCTATTGAACAACAAACAACCCCGACATGGTTATAGAGAGAAATGGAAACAAACTGTTTGAATGACCCTTTTGTTCATTAACATCACACAACATGCTAAGGTATATCATTGTTAAGAAGCCTGGACATGGTTTTGCAGTGGACTGCAAGCAAATGACACAGTTCCACATGGACAAAGAGACAATTGTTTACAATCAGTGAACACACATGAAAGTGAGTGGGAATATGAACTCACACATGCAC
Source organism: Octopus bimaculoides (assembly GCF_046866305.1). Classification (NCBI taxonomy): domain Eukaryota; kingdom Metazoa; phylum Mollusca; class Cephalopoda; order Octopoda; family Octopodidae; genus Octopus; species Octopus bimaculoides. The sequence goes on along the minus strand of NC_142929.1, from coordinate 41,591,567 downwards.
ACACACATGCACACACACACACACACACACACACACACACACACACACACACACACACACACACACACACACACACCATCATCATTTTAACATCCACTTTTCCATGCTTGCATGGGTCAGACAAAATTCATTGAGGGAGATTTTCTATGATTAGATACCCATCCTGTTACCAACCCTCATCTGCTTACACGCAAAGTAATATTTCTTCATTACCAAATATATTTTTCACAGAAGACTGGAAACAAACAACACTGCTTGTATGACAGTGACAAGAATATAAACATGCACACGCACACACACACACACACACACACACACAATGAGTTTCTTTCAGTTTCTGTCTATCAAATCCACAGACAAAGCTTTGGTTGGCCCCAAGCTATAATAGATAACACTTGTCCAAAGTGTCATACAGTGGGACTGAACCCAAAACCATATGTTTGAGAAGCAAGCTTCTTAACCAAACAACCATGCCTGTGTCTACACACACGATGGGCTTCTTTCAATTTCCATCAAACAAATCCATTCAGAAGGCATTGGTTACTCTTGGGCTAAGGTAGAAGACACTTGCCTAAGGTGCCATGCAGTGAGACTGAACCTGAAACCAAGTGGTTGAGAAGTGAGCTTCTAAACCACACAAACATGCCTGACCCATACATCAATGAATTACATATTCATCAAATACTATGAATATATCATTGAAATCTACCCATAGGTGCAGGCGTGGCTGTGTGGTAAGAAGCTTGCTTCACAAGCACATGGTTCCAGGTTCAGTCTCACTGCATGGCACTTTGGGCAAGTGTCTTCTGCTATAGCCTCAGGTCAACCAAAGCCTTGTGAATAGATTTGCTAGACGGAAACTGAAAGAAGCCCATCGTGTGTGTGTATATATATATATATATATATATATATATATATATATATATGGGAGAATGTACGAAAAACCAACAGACGAGGACAGGTGGTGTAAACAACAAAAGGATGTATTAGTATGACGCTATACATACATATATATGTATATGTTTATGTGTCTGTTCCCCTGCCATCACTTGACAAATGATGTTGGTGTGTTTACGTCCCCCGTAACTTAGCGGTTCGGCAAAAGACCAATAGAATAAGTACTAGGCTTACAAAAAATAAGTCCGATGGTTGATTTGTTTGACTAAAGGTGGTGCTCCAGCATGGCCACAGTCAAACGAGTAAGAGAATAAAGAATAAAAGAATTCCTATATTTGTGATTAATTCTGCTTTGTCACTCATTAAATGTATTTCTTTGCTTGTCTTAAGCCAAGTCTTATGATATCTTTTCTTTTACTTGGTTTCAGTCATTAGACTGCGCCCATACTGGGGAATTTTTAATCGAGTGAATCAACGTCAGTAATTATTTTTTTCTTTTAAGCCTGGCACTAATTGTATCAGTCTCTTTTACTGAATTGCTAGATTAGGGGGATGTAAACACACCAACACCAGTTGCCAAGCGGTGGTGGTGGACAAACACTGACACACACACACGTGCACATGAGGGGCTTCTTTCAGTTTCTGTCTACCAAATCCACTCGCAATGCTTTGGTTGACCTGAGGCTATAGTAAAAGATACTTGTCCCAAGATGCCACGCAGTGGGACTGAACTGGGACCCATGAGTTTGGGAAGCAAGCTTCTTACCACACAGCCACGCTTGCACCCATGTCAAACATTTCCTAACATTTTTCTCTTTACTTTCTATCAGGCAAGTAAACCATTTTCTCTCCATTCATAGTTATCTGTATTTCCAGTCAGCTGGTGTTATATAGAAGCTTTATGATCATCAACTCTATTGAATATATCAACATTATTTACACAGCTTTCTCAACAATAACAATGGTAACCTCCTGCTAACTCATCTATCTGCCTGTGTTGTACAGCTGTCAATATTGTCATATACTACTTAGATGTGCTGGGTATCACATTCTTTTTCAGACAATTATCTAGCAACACTTCCTGAACCAACAAGAATATCAAGTTACACTGATGCTGTTTCGCTTGAATTATAAAGTGGACTAGCATCATATATTGTGTACCAGAGGAGAAAACTGCCAACGGGGGGACACACACACACACACACACACACTTCTATGTTATCACTCAGCCTACAAGAAATAGCAGCTTGATTTTTATCATATCTCACTAGCATCTTAATATCTATCTATCTCTCTCTCTCTAATATATATATATATATATATATATATATATATATATATATATATATATATATATAACTTGGAATGAATGAAGGATGCATTGAATAATGTAGTTCTAGAAACACTATGCTTGATAAAAAAAATGGAAAAGTCATGGCTTGAACAATTTTGATCACAGGTCTGAAGAAATAACTAGACAGAGTATAAAAAATGAATAATAATTGTTTCAAATTTTGGCACAATGCTAGCAATTTCAGGAGAAGGGATAGGTCGTTTACATGGACCTCTGGGCTCAACTGGTACCTATTTTATTGACCCCTGAAAGGTTGAAATGCAAAGTTGACCTCAGCAGAATTTGAACTCAGACCGTAAAGATGAATGAAATTGCATAGCAGCATTTTGTCCAGTGTGCTAATGATTCTGCTAGCTTGCTACCTAGATAATAATAATAATAATAATAATACAAGGCCTGAAACTTTGGGGAGAGTGGGATAATTGATTATATTGACCCTGGTACTCAACTGGTACTTATTTCATTGACCCTGTAAGGATGAAAAGCAAAGTCAACTTCAGTGGAATTTGAACTCAGAACATAAAGACTAGAAATGCTGCTAAGCATTTTGTTCAGAATGCTAAACATTCTGTCAGCTTGCCTACCTTTCAATAACAATTTTTCAAATTTTGGCACAAGGTCAACAATATTACAGGAAGGGGGATTACATCGATCCCTGTAGTTGACTGGTATTTTATCTTATCAACCTTTGGAGGAATGAAAGATAGAGATGACCCTGGAGGATGAAAAGCGAAGCTGATTCTGGCAGAGTTTAAATTCAAGATGTAATGGGTTGGAAGAAATACCGCTAGGTATTTTGTCTGATATTGTAACAATTTTGCCAGCAAGCCAATGGTAATGAAGTAGTTGCTAAATTTTCAAAGCAGCAGTAGGTATCATTGTAACTAGGCATAAGGTACCTAACTCTTTGGATACCAACACACCTGAAACTGCTCTTCCTTCTATGGTACAAATTCTTTGTTTTCAACTGATCTGAATTAAAAACATCCATTAAAATTCCAGATATCAGCTTAAAAAATACAAATTGAGTTTCATAAATTCTTCATTGTTTTAAAAATTAATTGCAATGAAGGCAGTATATTTCTACATAATTTTGGTAACAAAAAGATTATTAAAAGAGTCACAACTAAAAGAAGCTGGAAAACATAAAAAAATGTTTAGCAGAAAATATACCAAGTGTAAATTAGATTTACTGGTTATTTCCTAAGACTGGAACAGAAGGTTTGAAACTGAAAAACATTCCAAGGAATTTACCTGTTCAAACCTTCTGTATGCTTCCACTAATTACAAATGAACACCTGCTGGTCATGTTGTTTTTATCTTGTCATATGTACACAACTTCTATCTGCATACAGCACTTTGTTTAAATGTAAACACGTACAGGGAAGAGTAGTTTAGCAACTATTTATTCTTTTATTTGTTTCAGTTATTTGACTGTGGCCATGCTGGAGCACCACCTTCATGAAATATCTGGGCTCTTTTACCTTTTACTTGTTTTAGTCATTGGACTGTGGCCATGCTGGGGCACCACCTTGAGGAATTTAGTAGAAGTAATCGACCCCAGTACTCATTTTCTTTAAGCCTGGTACTTATTTTATTGGTCTCTTTTGTTGAAACACTAAGTTACAACAATGTAAACACACCAACATTGGTGGTGGGGTACAAACACAGACACAAAGACACACACACCCATATATGTATACACACATATATGACGGTCTTTTTTCAGTTTCTGCCTGTCAAATCCATTCACAAGGCTTTAGTTGGCCTAAGGCTATAGTAGAAGATACATGTCTAAGGTGCCATGCATTGGGACTGAACCCAGAATCATATGATTGGGAAGCAAACTTTTTAACAACACACCCACACCTGCACCTATATATGTGTGTGTATGTGTGTGTGTGTGTGTGTGTGTATGTGTGTGTGTATATATATATTATATATATATGTGTGTGTATGTGTGTGTGTGTGTGTGTGTGTGATACTTTTATAAGAAAAGTGGTGACAGTGACTTCAAAGTTTCAGCCTACTAGGCTTCATCAGACAATCCAATGAAAACTAACAGGCTCAAATTTTGAAGTCGCTGTCACCACTCTTCTTGTGAAAATATAATATGTACTCTACAAAGATTGAGTAATCCTTTAGCTCAATGTAAAATTGTTTTTATTGTAACTCAACATAAAAACAAACATTAAAATACATACACACATACATACCACATCATCATCTGTTTTCCATGCTGTTATGTGTTGGATGGTTTGACAAGAGCTAGTAAGCCAGAAGACTGCATCAAGCTCTACTGTCTGCTTTGGCATGGTTTCTATGGCTGAATGCCCTTGCTAATGTCAATCACTTTACAGAACGTACTGAATACTTTTTTACACACACACATACAGGTCACTGTCCTGTGATAGTAAAATCAACAGTGCCTGATGATTGTGCTAGGACACCAGATGTGTTAACAAAGTCTGTCTGGCATGCTCTCAGCACATGAAACTAATAGTAGCACATCAAAACATATATTGTATTTATTAAACAATATATTCGGTCATCCCATAAATAATGCGGTTTTTTAATACTTTATTTTTCAAAATTAAGATAAAGTTCTTTTTTAATCTAAAATATAATCTTCATTTGCTACAATGCTCTTCCATCTATCTGGTAGATCTGCAAGGCCCTTCTTCCAAAATTTACTTGTCCATGACAAAAAATACTCTAGTACTGTTTTGACCTCATCTACAGAATTCATACTTTTTTCTGTCCAAATGATTCTGAAGACTGCAGAATAAATGATAATCAGATGGGGCAATGTCCGGCAAATATGGTGGGTGGGGCATCATTTCCCATTCAAACTGCTCCAGCCTTTGGAATGTCATCCTCACTGTATGTGGCTGAACATTAACCTGATGGAAGAACATCATTCATCTTGAAACCAAAAATGGTCATTTTCTACTGTGAGTAGCTTGAGCATCTGTCGTCCTGCATGCATCTCAGACATGCTTGGCTGACAGCACTTCTATGCTTGTAAAGTTTATCCCGAACAGGCAAAGCTCCCTGGTAGCACTGCCAGGCCAGAGATTTTTGGAAATTATCCATTGGTCCTAGCCTGAAAGTTTTCTGGAAAAAAGCAACCAGCTGATCTTTTTTGATGCCCAATGTTTCCCGGAGATCATTGTTGTACTTTTCCTCCACTAATCCTCTTTCAAATTAAAACAACCCCCCAAAAAACCAAGAGAAATTAATATATTATACAAATCTATTTGATATTTTCAAATGAAATTAAAAACCATTTACCAGATACTTTATGTATGTATATATATATATAAGATTTAAATGAAACTTGAAAACTTACGTAATTTCCCAGTTTGGAAGAACTTCACTGTTCCAAGTCTTTGCAGCTGCAACCAATTGTTCTTCATGCTTCAACTGTAGCTGCAGATGCTTCTTTTTCTGCCGAATATCTTTTTGCTCTGAAAATATATTGGATTTTCCAAGTAAAGTTTTAAAAATAAAAAAAAAACAAAACAAACTAAAATGAAATAAAAAATCTCAACACACACACACACTGGTAGGCCGAGTAACAATATATGTGACCGTCAAATACACTAGCAAGTCCACCATAAATAATAATTCAATTTGATTAACCATCATGAACATTACAGTTATTACATGCTTCATTTCTGTTTTAAATCACTGGAATCATGCTGATGGAAGAAAGCTCTCCCTTTCTGTCTGTCCGTATCTCTCATGCACACTCATTCTCTCTTTATGTATCATAAGTTTTTAGTAGCAGGTATTCAAATAGTGTCTCTTTTGGAATATAGACATAAATTACAGTACAAGGGAGTGCTGAAAAGTTCCTTCCTGGCTTTAAAGGTATCATGCAAGGTCTGGTTGGACACCCAATATTCTGAGCTTCTTTCATAGGGCTTAGAAAAACTGAAGGACGACTGCAATAAGTGTGTGAATCTGAGAGGGGAATATGTTACATAAAATCATAATTAATTGATCTTCCTGTATTTTTTTTACTCAAAGCCAGGAACTTTTCAGCAGCCACTTGCATATTTCTTGCATTTACACACACACACACATGCGCATGTGCATGTGTACATACTATATAAATGGGAAGAGTATTCAACAGAATTCAACTGAAAATTCTTCTCTAGGTACACCATGGGCATCACTTAATATGCACATTGACCAGAACATCTAAACAGAAGACAATGAAGGGGAAAATAAACTTGTGATAATAATGTTGTTGTTGTTGTTGGCACTCCGTCGCTTACGACATCGAGGGTTCCATTTGATCCGATCAACGGAACAGCCTGCTCGTGAAATTAATGTGAAAGTGGCTGAGCACTCCACAGACACGTGTACCCTTAGCGTAGTTCTCGGGGACATTCAGCGTGACACAGTGTGACAAGGCTGACCCTTTGAATTACAGGCACAACAGAAACAGGAAGTAAGAGTGAGAGAAAGTTGTGGTGAAAGAGTACAGCAGGGTTCTCCACCATCCCCTGCTGGAGCCTCGTGGAGCTTTAGGTGTTTTCGCTCAATACACACTCACAATGACCGGTCTGGGAATCGAAACTGCGATCCTATGACCGCGAGTCCGCTGCCCTAACCACTGGGCCATTGTGCCTCCACAATAATAATAATGCATAATCCCATCCTGGCCATTTACCAAAGTTCAACAAGATTGTTTAATCAGAAATCTGTGTGTGGTTTCTTTTGACTTAGATGATGACATTAATCTAGACAAAGAAACAGTAGCCATTCTGACAATGACAGAATGTAAACATTTCAATATAAGTAGATAAATAGCAGCAAACTCCTCACGCAAGTCAGCAGTAACCATTTCGATAGAGGGAATAACCATCATTGCATAACAGATAAGTAGCTAACTCGATAAAGAAATTTGGGAACCATTTTGACATTAGGAGAATTATTGATTTTCCATTCAGTCATTTTCAATCTACTGTGAGACAAAACCTCAATAAGCTATTGCTAGATTATCTATGCTGATTGTAAGCCTACATATCCTTGATGGCCAACAGCAGATTGAATGAAATGTTCTCATGGCCAGGTGATTAGCTCTGGTCTAAACAATAGCAAATAGCTGAAAGAGCTGCAGTAAAATTAATTGAAGGTAAAGTTAGCTTGGATATCATGCGGCTTAGATATTGAACGCATCACATTTCTAGTATGACTTTTGTAAGGGATATTTCTTTAAACTAAACCACATTTGGGATGCTACTGTAGGTGCAGCAAGACATACAGACACATTCCTGGTTCTGACCCATAAGCATACTATCCCCTCTCACTACCTTTTCTACTGTTTCTACAATGGCCTTTGTTCGTTGGAGTTAGCTGGTCTTGTGCAACAGGCACTCATGCACAGGACCAGTCAGCTCCAAAGAGCAAAACCTGTTGTAATGGCTGTAGCAAAGAACTTATTTAAAAAATATTAAAAAGTTTCTTTTTAAATGCATGTGCATGCACATATGTGAGTGTAATACATACACACACATATATACACACACACATACACAGTGTGTGTGTGTGTGTGTGTGTGTGTGCATGTGTGTATTGCTTAGGTAAAATTGTATCTCTATGATTCGCTCTGTAGCATCCAAACCCTCTTTCCTGTCCTACCTTACTTTATCAGGAAGTGAATCCTTTCATTATTCTCAATTTTTATCTGCTTAAATTCCTGTTATTACAACCAGCCATTCATATCGAAATAGTTGTCCAACCAGTTATTATGATTTGCCATAACTGAGTTTCAGACCATTCTTGAATATTTAATGAATCACTGTTCACTTTTTTTTGCCCTTTTTCATACAGTACAGATCTACTATTGTTATATTGAAGCTTTTATTTTTTACACGTGTACCAGGCCTTATAAGCCAAAATGCACTGTTATCAGTTGGAGAATTTCAGGACATTGACATCCCTTTCATACAATAAATATCCTCTACTTGCACCACCATTACCACCAGCAATGCTACTGTTATTACTATTACTATGACCATTGCTAGAAACAACAACTACTACTACTATTACTACTGCTGCTGCTGCTACAGCTACTACATTATAATAAATGATAGATTCAACAATCAGTGCCTTTGCACCACTTGTTGCCTGAATATGAGATTATCTAAATATAATCCATGTACTTAAGTTGTATGACAATTATAGTCCCTCATTCTTAATTTTATACCAGCTGACACGGAATGAAATTCTTGCACGGTAGATGTAACATTAACCCTTTTGTTACCATATTTTTGTTAAAATAAAAACTACCTTTCTTTTAATTAATTTCGAAAGTAATGAAGAATTTAGTAAAACGGCTCATTATTATGCTGGTATTTGAGACTTAAATTAAAAAAAAAAAGTTAATAGATTTTAATTTAGATCCCTCTAAACAGGAAGGTTATATCATAGAATCTGAGGTGGTTTCAGTGAGGTTGGTATGAAAAGGATTAAACACTGAGTGTAATCTTGAAAGCTAGTTTTGACTTCCAGTTGACTGTAGCACTGTCAACAGAAAGAGATTAAAAATCTAATCACAGCACACAAGGGTGTGGTGTGGTGTGGTAGGAGGAAAGTGCTGTACCTGAGACAACAGGTTATTTCTTAACATAACACATACTTCTAAGTCTTATTGAATGGAACTGTACTGGAGCATTTAGCTGCTAAAACAGATGGCCCGAACAAATATGAAGAATATTGAGAAGCTAAACAACAGCAGATGCATATTCAACATAATAAATTACATAGAAATATTGAAAAGTCAAGTAACAGAAGAGCTGTATTGCATTGTGTAAATGGTGGTGGTAAAGGGGACGAAAATCACAGAGTTAAATAACAACCTAATGACAGAATGCACAGAAATTCTTCTGATGAACTTACTGTATATGACTAACTTCATCTGTAAGAAACAAATTAAAGTAAAAGAAAAAAGCATTTTCTTATTAAAAATGTGTTTGTATAGTTACTGCATCAACTTTCTTTTATAGGTTAAGCATCTGTTCTTAGACAGTACATATCTATAGTTAAGCAAATGGGGTACTCAGTTGTGGTTATAGATTTCAATAAACAATTTATTTTCAGCTTTAATTCATCAGAGACAACCAGTGTAATATTGAATATTTTATGGAAGTCAAGTGTAAAGCAGGTATTGACTGGATACTTATTAGTACTAGCTTAACTTATATTATCTATAGTTTACATCGTCTATATAGATTCGCTTTGATTTGACGTTCGTTTTGTGCGGCTCTACCTAATAATAGATATTTCACTTTAGGAGTATTTATGATTTATCACTTGCTTTTACTTATTGAACCACAGTAAAAGGATGTCAGCAGTTATTCCAGTAATGTTTGGAGAGAAGCCATACTGTAGAACAGGCCTGCATCACTTGGAAAGTAACAAGGACCACACTATTTTAAAGAAAAAGCCACAGTAGATTTCTAAATAAACGAATATTTTCAATTTTAATTATACATCACAAGAAAAAAACAAACAAACAAAAAAACATAAACAGAAGAGTGACTTTTAATTTTTATTTTCAAAACTGTATGCATATAAGAATGTTGTCTCCTCTACACCAGCAATTTTAACTACTACTACTCCCTCCCTCCACAAACAAAATGTATCTTTAGCTGTGACAGAAAACCTTAGCAAGTCATATATGTAGTAAGCAGCCATATGTTGTGCAGACTTGCTGCAAATATAAACATAAATAATTAGACAGAAAACAATGGCCTTTCAAAGCTAGTATAGATTAAATGTAACTGCTACTGAAATTAGATGCTCATACTTCTATCCAAAACCACTGACCAATCTAAGACCATTAACATAATTTGAATTGTAACTACTCACAATTTGAAACACTTAACAATCTTAAATATGAAGGATATTGAGAAGCTGAACGACAGTAGATGCATATTCAACATAATAAATTACACAGAAATATTGAAAAGTCAAGTAACAGAAGAGCTGTATTGCATTGTGTAAATGGTGGTGGTAAAGGGGAAGAACATCACAGAGCCAAATAGCAACCTAATAACAGAATGCACAGAAGTTCTTCTGATGAACTTACTGTATATGACTAACTTCATCTGTAAGGAACAAATTAAAGTAAAAGAAAAAAGCATTTTCTTATTAAAAATGTGTTTGTATAGTTACTGCATCAACTTTCCTTTATATGTTAAACATCTGTTCTTAGACAGTACATATCTATAGTATGTTAAACAAATGAGGTACTGAGTTGTGGTTACAGACTTCAATAAACAGTTTATTTTCAGCTTTAATTCAACAGAGAAAACCAGTGTAATTTTGAATATTTTATGGAAATTAGATGCTGAAATTTCCATCCAAATTTACCGACCAATCTAAGATCATTAACTTATTCGAATTGTGACAA